>NW_026652287.1:20565357-20831890 GCF_009828535.3 Hylobates moloch | reverse complement strand
AAAAAAAAAAAAAAAAAAAAAAAAAAAATTAGCTGAGCAGGGTGGTGCGCACCTGTAATCCCAGCTACTCAGGGGGCTGAGGCACGAGAATCACTTGAGCCCAGGAGGTGGAAGTTGCAGAGCCGAGATTGCAACACAGCACTCCAGCCTGGGCAACAGAGGGAGACTCTGTCTCAAAAAAAATTATAAATAAATAAATACTCCCTGGATAAGGATCATTTGAGCCCAGGAGTTTGAGGCTGTATTGAGCTATGATTGCACTACTGCACTCCAGCCTGGGTGACAGAGCGAGACCCTGACTCTCTAAAAACAAACAAAGACTCCCGAGATGAAGCTATCAGGCAAAGTACAACAAAATATTTGAGACATACATACATACATTCACTGTTCATCTTAAATTCAAATTTAACTGGGTGTCCTGTATTTTTATTTGCTAAATCGGGCAACCCTGCCCTAGAGGAAACTCCATGCCCCCCAAATCATGCTAAGCAGCAACAACGAAGGGCAGATGCCTCAGGCGAGCTGACCCCAGGATCACTCAGAGATGGTGTATGACCCTGCTGAGGTTGGGCTTGGACAGGGAAAAGGAGGGAGGAGAGCTGGCGTTCACCTTTGGTGCAAGCGAAAGAGATGATGAGTCACCTGAGATTTAAGAATTTCCCAGGAATGGAAAAATACAGCACCTTTAAGGGGAGCACTTACGAGGCTCCTAACCAAGGCTCGGGTTACTCAGCCATGTTCTTAGGCTACCTTTGTTGGCCTGGCCCCAGAGGAACGCTGATAGACTTGGCACCCAGCTCCCTGAACTTGGCAAGACCAGAGTGTCATATGGACCTACCTAGCAGAGGCCTCTAGAGTCTTAGGTCACCACCCTTAGTGGGATATATTTCCCTCCACTCTGAAAGACTGTTTAGCATCCAAGTAGGATTAATTGGTTGTTCTCTTTTCCCATTCCTACTGCTTGTCCTCAGAACCTAAGAATGAAGCAGTGACTCGCTCAGTTCTGGGCCTGTCCTTACCTGCCGCTGGAGGCAGCTTCCACAGCCTTTGGCAGGCCTGAAACTTTTCGGGTAACAAGATGACCTCTGAGGAAGCCAAAAGCCCATCCTTGCTGTACAATTCAGAACTTGGAGCTCTTAAAGATGATATTATGGAAAAGTGCTTGGTATACAGCAGGTGCTCATTAAGTAGTGGTTTCCATTTTCTCAACTTAGAGGAGGGGCATACACTCTTCATCTGGTAACATTTTCTCTGGTGAGAAACGTTCTCCCTGGCCGGGTGCGGTGGCTCATACCTGTAATCTCAGCACTTTGAGAGGCCGAGGCAGGTGCATCACTTGACGTCTGGAGTTTGAGACCAGCCTGGCCAACATGGCAAAAACCCATCTCTACTAAAAATACAAAAATTGGCCAGGTGTGGTGGCCCACACCTCTAATCCCAGCTACTTGGGAAGCTGAGGCAGGAGAATCGCTTGAACCCAGGAGGCAGAGGTTGCAGTGAGCCGAGATCATGCCACTGCACTCCAGCCTGGCGACAGAGCAAGACTCTGTCCCCCCACCACCAAAAAAGAAGAAGAAGAGGCAGAAGGAGAAGAGAAAGAGAAGGAAAAGGAAAAGGAGAAGAGGAAGAGGAGGAGGAGGAGGAGGAGGAGGAGGGGATGGAGGAGGAGAAGGAGGAGAAGGAGAAGGAGAGGAAGAGGAAGAGGAAGAAGAAATGTTTTCCCTAAAGGGCAGTGAGACACCTGGGTGCTTTGTGCCTGAATAGCTAAAGACACAGGGAGGGGGTCTGCATTACTTGAATGTGGTGATGTGGGTGTCTCCACCCAATAATTCTTCTAGTTTTTCTTTTTTTTGAGACGAAGTCTCGCTCTTTCGCCCGGGCGGGACTGCAGTGGCGCTATCTCGGCTCACTGCAAGCTCCGCCTCCCAGGTTCATGCCATTCTCCTCCCTCAGCCTCTAGAGTAGCTGAGACTACAGGCATCCGCCACCACACCCGGCTAATTTTTTGTATTTTCAGTAGAGACGGGGTTTCACAGTGTTAGCCAGGATGGTCTCAGTCCTCCTGACCTCGTGATCCGACTGCCTCCGCCTCCCAAAGTGCTGGGATTACAGGCGTGAGCCACTGCGCTCGGCCCTAGTTTTTCTTTTCTGTCGTGATGGACATGTACCAATGCCTAATCCTAAACAGGACACTGACCTATTTCACAGTTTTCATGGTTGATATCCTGCACTTTTGACGGTGGAATAAACAGCAACTCTGGCTCTGAAATCAAGTAGATTCGGCTTCAAATCCAGGCTCTGACATTTATCAACCATGTGATCCTAAACAAGTGACTGAATGTCTCCCAACCTGTTTCTGCATTTATGAAACTATAATAATAAAATGACCAACCTCATCAAGTTGATGTAAGGAATAAATGCTGTCTTCCATGAAAAGAAATAGGCATAGCCGGGCACAATGGCTCACGCCTGTAATCCCAGCACTTTGGGAGGCCAAGGCAGGCAGATTACCTGAAGTCGGGAGTTTGAGACCAGCCTGACAAATATGGTGAAACCCCATCTGTACTAAAAGTACAAAAAATTAGCCGGGCGTGGTGGCAGGTACCTGTAATCCCAACTACTTGGGAGACTGAGGCGGGAGAATTGCTTGAACTTGAGAGGCGGGGTTGCAGTGATCCAAGATTGCACCATTGGACTCCAGTCTGGGTGACAGACTGAGACTCTGTCTCAAAAGAAAAAAAAAAAAAAAAGAAACAGGCACAAAGAAAGCGCTCAACAGCAGTTATTATTATCTTTCATATTAGTGTGAGGACTCCTTTGATTTAAAACTGCAGAAATTCTCATGCCTGTAATCCCACCATTTTGAGAGGCTGAGGCAGGAGGATCACTTGAGCCCAGGAGTTCAAGATTGGCCTGGGCAATATAGGGAGACCCCGGCTCTACAAAAAATAAGAAAATTAGCCAGGCGTAGTGGTGCACACCTATAGTCCCAACTACTCAGAAGGCTGAGGTGGGAGGATTGCTTGTACCCAGAAGGTTGAGCCTCCAATGAGCTATGATTATGCCACTGCACTCTGGCCTGGGTGACAGACTGAGACACTGTCTCAAAACAGACAAACGAAACGACAACAACAACAAAAGCCCTGCAGAAATAACTTCTTGGCACTTCAGGGCACTAAGGAAGGAAATTTTCCCAAGTCTGACATGTCTCCTGGGAGGAACAATATCTGGGAATTTCCCACACTGGTTAGCATAGGGAAAATCTAAAGTACAAAGTAGGCACAGAGTGAAAGGTAGATGGAGAAACGCAGCGCCTTCAACTAAGAGTTAGGATAACCTGAGCTATGGTCTTCTTTTGACCAATAATTCAAGTTCTGACTTATTTCCATTAGAAAAGGAGAGTATGGGCTGGGCACAGTGGCTCACACCTGTAATCCCAGCACTTTGGGAGGCCTAAGCAGGTGGATTGCCTGAGGTCAGGAGCTTGAGACCAGCCTGGCCAACATGACGAAACCCCATTTCTACTAAAAATACAAAAATTAGCTGGGTGTAGTGGCGCACCCCTGTAGTCCTAGCTACTCAGGAGGCTGAGGCAGGAGAATTGCTTGAACTTGGGAGGTGGAGGTTGCAGGGAGCCAAGATCACACTACTGCACTCCAGCCTGGGTGACAGAGCAAGACTCTATCTAAACAAAACAAAACAAAACAAACCAACAAAAAAAAGAAAAGAAAAGGAGAGGATGAGCTGGGCGCAGTGGCTCACGCCTGTAATCCCAGCACTTTGGGAGGCTGAGGTGGGCAGATCACTTGAACCCAGGAGTTCAAGACCAGCCTAGGCAATAAGGCAAGACCCTCATCTCTACAAAAATTTAAAAATTAGCCAAGTGTGGCGGTGCATGCTCAAGCCCAGGAAGCCCAGGCTGCAGTGAGCCATGATCACACCACTGCACTCCAGCCTGGGCAATGGACTGTCTCAAAAATAAAAAAGAAAGAAAGAGTGATATTCCGTCTCTACTAAAAAAAAAAAAAAAATACAAAAATTAGCTGGGTGTGGTGGTGTGCGCCTGTAATCCCAGGAGGAGGCTGAGGCCGGAGAATCGTGTGAACCCAGGAGGCAGAGGCTGCAGTGAGCCGAGATAGCACCATTGCACTCCAGCCCGGGCGACAGTGCAAGATTCCGTCTCAGAAACAAAAACAAAAACAAAAAGAAAGAAACAAAAGGAGAGGATGAAACTAAGAGACCGTTTCCAACTCAATCCCTTGTATGCAGTAGCTGTCCGCCTCAGCACTTCCAATTGTGTCCGCCAGGTGGCCTATGAATGCCAAGTCTCCCAGGCCACTTTCCAAATCAAATACATCTCATTTTGCATGCTTTAATAAAACATAGCAAATATGTTTGTGTCAGCTATATTTTATTAATTTTTATACTCAATTTTATTGAGATATAATTTAAATACCACAAAATTTGCCCATTTTGAATGCAAAATTTAATGATTTTTATTTTGCTTTTTTTAAAGACAGGGTCTCTGTCACCCAGCCTGGAGTACAGCGACATGATCATGGCTCACCGTCGCCTTGATCCCTCAGGTTCAAGGAATCCTCCCATTTCAACCTCTCAAGTAGCTGGAGCTACAGTTGGGCACCACTATGCCTGGCTCCAGTCTGATCTTGAACTTCCGGCCTCAAGTGATTCTCTTACCTCAGCTTCCCAAAGTGCTGGGCTTACTACAGGTGTGAGCCACCGTGCCTGGACCTTCCATATCATTTTGTAAATTACTTTATTATCCTAGTAGTTTTATGGTTTGTCTTATTTATTTATTTATTTTTTTTTTTTTTTGAGACAGAGTCTCGCTCTGTCGCCCAGGCGGGAGTGCAGTGGAGCAATCTCAGCTCACTGCAAGCTCCGCCTCCTGGGTTCACGCCATTCTCCTGCCTCAGCCTCCTGAGTAGCTGGGACTACAGGCGCCTGCCACCACGCCTGGCTAATTTTTTTTGTATTTTTAGTAGACACGGAGTTTCACTATGTTGGTCAGGATGGTCTCAATCTCCTGACCTCACGATCCGCCCGCCTCAGCCTCCCAAAGTGCTGGGATTACAGGCGTGAGCCGCCACGCCCGGCCTATGGTTTTATTTTTAACATGTAAATCTTTGATCCATTTGGTGTTTATTTCCATATGAATAATAAGGTAGGCTTTCGGCCAGGCGTGGTAGCTCACACTAATCTCAATACTTTGGGATGCCAAGATGGGCAGATCACTTGAGGTCAGGAGTTCAAGACCAGCCTGGCCAACATGGTGAAACCCCGTCTGACTGAAGATACAAAAATTAGCTGAGCGAGGTGGCACGCGCCTGTATTCCCAGCTACTCAGGAGGCTGAGGTAGGAGAATCACCTGAATCTAGGAGGAGGAAGTTGCAGTGAGCTGAGATCTCACCATTGCACTCCAGCCTGGGTGACAGAGCGAGACTCCCTCTCAAAATAAACAAATTAATAAAATAAATAAATAAATAAATAAATAAACGTCAGGTGCGGTGGCTCATGCCTGTAATCCCAGCACTTTGGGAGGCCGAGGTGGGCAGATTGCCTGAGCTCAGGAGATCACAACCAGCCTGGGCAACAGGGTGAAACCCCATCTCTACTAAAAATACAAAAAATTAGCTGGGCATGGTGGCGTGCACCTGTAGTCCCAGCTACTTGGGAGGCTGAGGCAGGAGAATTGCTTGAACGCAGGAGGCAGAGGTTGCAGTGAGCTGAGATCTCGCCACTGCACTCCAGCCTGGGCAACAGAGCGAGACTCCGTCTCAAAACAAATAAATAAATAAGGTGGGATTTCAATTTTATCTTTTTCAGTTGTATCCATCTATCTATGGTGGTCATATAAATATATATAGTAGCTGCATAAATATATAAAGGAATATATATATACATATACATATTTTTGTTTTGTTTTGTTTTGTTTTTGTTTTTGCCTGGTGCGGTGGCTGACAGGCTGGGCGCAGTGGCTCAGGCCTGTAATCCCAACAATTTGGGAGGCCAGGGTGGGCGGATCACTTGAGGTCAGGAGTTCAAGACCAGTCTGACTAACATGCTGAAACTCCGTCTGTACTAAAACCACAAAAATTAGCCAGGCGTGGTGGCAGGCGCCTGTAATCCCAGATTACAAGAGAGGCAGGAGAATCGCTTGAACCTTGGAAATGGAGGTTGCAGTGAGCTGAGATTGTGCCACTGACTCCAGCCTGGGTGACAGAGCTAGACTCCATCTCAAAAAAAAAAAAAAAATATATATATATATATATTTTTAAAATGTATTTTTATATATATATATATTTTGGTAGAGACAGGGTCTTGAACACCTGGCTTCAAGCAATCCTCCCACCTCGGCCTCTCAAAGCCAAGGGAGCCACCATGCCTGACCTCAACCCCTATTTATTGAATAGTCCATCTTTCTCACAAAGCACCCAATGCCATAATTATCATATATTAAATTTCCATATGCATTTCCGGCTAGTCATGGAACAGTCTCTAGTCTCTATTCAAGGGCAGGTCAACACCAGAGTCTGCAGAGCTGGCTGGATTATCTGATCTGAGTCTGGGCTTGCTCTGTGCAGCCTCTGAACTACTCGACTCTTGGGAGAACATTGTCAGCTGCATTTGGGCTACTGGATGCTAAGAATGAGGCCCTTGATTTGGAATGAAGTCACCTTGAGGGGGTAGTGCTGTTTTGCGGCCAGTTCCCCGAGAAAGCATACGAGATAAGGAATTAAAACCACCTAGGAAATTTTTTAAATGATTCTAAAATTTATATGTAAATGGTAATGACTTAGAATAGCCAAAATGGCAAGGCCAGTTGCAGTGGCTCACATCTGTAATCTCAGTACTTTGGGAGGCCAAGGTAGGATGATTGCTTGAGTTCAAGACCAGCCTGGGCAACATAGCAAGACCCCCATCTCTACAAAACTAAAAAAATTAGCTGGAAGTGGTGGTGCACCCTTGTGGTCTCAGCTACTCTGGAGTGTGAGGCGGGAGGATTGCTTGATCCAGCCAGGAGTTTGAGGCTGAAGTGGGCTATGACCCTGTCTCAAAATAAATAAATAAATAAATAAAGCCACATTCATTAAGACTGTGGAGAAACAGTATAAGGATAAGCCGGGCGCGGTGGCTCAAGCCTGTAATCCCAGCACTTTGGGAGGCTGAGGCGGGCGGATCACGAGGTCAGGAGATCGAGACCATCCTGGCTAACACGGTGAAACCCCGTCTCTACTAAAAACACAAAAAATTAGCCGGGCGTGTTGGCGGGCGCCTGTATTCCCAGCTACTCGGGAGGCTGAGGCAGGAGAATGGCGTGAACCCAGGAGGTGGAGGTTGCGGTGAGCCGAGATCGCGCCACTGCACTCCAGCCTGGGGGACAGAGAAAGACTCCGTCTCAAAAAAAAAAAAAAAAAAAAAAAAAAGGATAAACAGGTAGATGTGTAGAACAGAGAGCCCAGAAATAGATTCTATACATATGGTCACTTGATTTATGACAAAGACCCAAGTGTAATTCAGCGGAGAAAAGATTTTTTCTCCCAGTAAATGGAACCATAGGTTATGTTTTTATTTATTTATTTGGTCTGTTTGTGAGGCAAGGTCTCACTCTGTCACCCAGGCTGGAGTGCAGTCACACAATCACAGCTCACTGCAGCCTTGAACTCCTGGGCTCAAGCGATCCTCCCTCAGTCTCCCGAGTAGCTGGGACTACAAACACACATCAGAATGCCCAGCTAATTTTTTCACTTTTTTGTAGAGGCAGGAGTCTTGCTATGTTACTCAGGCTGGTCTTAAACTCCTGGGCTCAAGCAATCCCCCCACCTTTGCCTTCCAAAGTGCTGGGATTATATGTACCTGTGAGCCACTGTGCCCGGCCTCACACCTTAGGCAGTGTTGAGGGAGAGAACTGAGTGAGCGCTTTTCCTGGGAAATCAGACTAAAACAAAGTGATCCTAAGTCTCCTCCTCTAGACACTAGGAGGGTCCCTGCAGGTGTCTGAGGGTTGAAGCTGCCTGGGGAAGGGAGCGGTGGCCCCTGGGAACTCTGCCTGGCGACCAGGCAGCCTGGAAAATGTCCCAGCATGCTCTGAGGCCTCTGGTCCAATCCCAGTCCTCCTCATGAATATGTATGAGTCCCCAGATATCAGCTGCGGCTCTGAGCCTCTTCCTCCCGGCTCAACCCCCCACCACTCCCTTCCCCACACAAACATCCCTCACCCTTCCTCTTCTCCTTGATAACTGGCAACATCTCTTGCTCCTTGCTTCAGAACTGATGAAATAATGTGAACGTTTCAGGGCCTGAGGACATTAATCTAGAGTGTTTCAGGGCCTGGCACCTTGATTAGGAAACTGGGTTTTAGCAGTGGTTTCGCAAATATTTCTCCAGTTAGAGATGAATATACTTGTGACTATGTGCCAAAAATAATAATAATAATAATTAAATCAGATGAATGTCTAAAGCCCGCCTTGGAAGACCTAACTCCATCTAGAAAATAAAAGTGCGTGATGTCCTTCTGTGGCAGACACTGTCCTTTGCTCTTGCTTCCCTAATAGCTCCCTCCCTGGTTACTCCCCTGTTATTCCCTGGTTACTCCCCTGTTATTGCCTGGTTACTTCCCCTCCCAGTGTCTCAATTATCTAAGCCTCTCTGAGTAATCAGATGGCCAGCTAATGAGTGAGTGCCTGAGTCACTCTGGGGCCACTGAAAAATAAAAAAAGATGGAATTCCAAAACTTGTAGGTAGAAATTAAAAGACTGTATTGTTTTGGTTTTTAAGCCAGAGCCAGCACAGTGGCTCACACCTGTAATCCCAGCACTTTAAGAGGCTGAGGTGGGAGGATCATTTGAGACCAGGAGGTCAAGGCTGCCGTGAGCTGTGATTGTATCACTGCTTTCCAGCCTGGGTGAGACCTTGCCTCAAAAAAAAATTTTTTTAATTAAAAAAAAAAAGCCAGGGGCTGGGTGCGGTGGCTCATGCCTGTAATCCCAGCATTTTGGGAGGCCGAGGTGGGCGGATCGCGAGGTCAAGAGATCGAGACCATCCTGGTCAACATGGTGAAACCCCGTCTCTACTAAAAATACAAAAATTAGCTGGGCATGGTGGTGTGCGCCTGTAGTCCCAGCTATTTGGGAGGCTGAGGCGGGAGAATCACCTGAACCTGGGAGGAGGAGGTTGCAGTGAGCCGAGATCACACCACTGCATTCCAGCCTGGCGACAGAACAAGACTCCATCTCAAAAAAAAAAGAAGCCAGGGCTAAATAAATGTTAATAACTCATGAGAGCTAGAGATATTTATGTACACATGGATGACTGGAACTTTTAATAACCAAAAGCCAAGTAAAGGCCAACTCTACAGCCCATTCCAGTAATTCTACTCCTGGGTGTATACCTAATAGAAATTAACATCATATCTAACCAAGAACAAGAATATTCATACTTGGCTGAAACTAGAAACAAGCCAAATGTTCATTAACTGTAGAATGGGCTAATAAATTGTGAAGTTGTGAAGATATTCACAATTTATTAAGAATACTACATGACAATGAAAAGGAATGAACTAAGGTTATATGCAATGACATGGGTGAATATAACATTCAAGATAATGCCTGAAAGAAGTCCAACACAAAATAGTATATATTGCATCATTCTATCTGTTCCTGTGGAATAGAACAGGCAAAACTATTCTTTTTTTTTTTTTTTTTTTTTTTTGAGACGGAGTCTCGCTGTGTCCCCCAGGTTGGAGTGCAGGGGCGCGATCTCAGCTCACTGCAAGCTCCGCCTCCTGGGTTCACGCCATTCTCCTGCCTCAGCCTCCCGAGTAGCTGGGACTACAGGCACCCGCCAACACGCCCGGCTAATTTTTTTTTGTATTTTTAGTAGAAACGGGGTTTCACCGTGTTAGCCAAGATGGTCTCAATCTCCTGACCTCGTGATCCGCCCGTCTAGGCCTCCCAAAGTGCTGGGATTACAGGCGTGAGCCACTGTGCCCGGCCAACTATTCTTTTTTTTAATTTTTTTTTTTGAGATGGAGTCTCACTCTGTTGACCAAACTGGGGTGCAGTGGTACAATCTCGGCTCACTGCAACCTCTGCCTTGTGGGTTCAAGCTTTTCTTCGGCCTCAAACTCACAAGTAGCTGAGACTACAGGCATGCGCCACCACGCCCAGCTAATTTTTTTTTTTTTTTTTTTTGAGGCGGAGTCTCGCTCTGTCGCCCAGACTGGAGTGCAGTGGCGCAATCTCGGCTCACTGCAAGCTCCGCCTCCCGGGTTCACGCCATTCTCCTGCCTCAGCCTCCCGAGTAGCTGGGACTACAGGCGCCCGCCAGTACGCCCGGCTAATTTTTTGTATTTTTAGTAAAGACAGGGTTTCACTGTGTTGGCCAGGATGGTTTTGATCTCCTGACCTCATGATCCGCCCGCCTTGGCCTCCTAAAGTGCTGGGATTACAGGCGTGAGCCACCGCGCCCGGCCACGCCCAGCTAATTTTTGTATTTTCAGTACAGACAGGGTTTCACCATGTTGGCCAAGCTGGTTTCGAACTCCTGACCTCGTGATCTGCCAGCCTCGGCCTCCCAAAGTGCTGGGATAATAGGCATGAGCCGCCGCGCCTGGCCGGGCATTTTCTATTTCTTGATCTGAGTGATGGTAACAGGGGTATATACAAATACAAAACTCCACTTCTAGGTGAAATTTCTCCTAGATAAATGAAAACATACATCCATGCAGGGCTGGGTGCGGTGGCTCACGCCTGTAATCCCAGCACTTTGGGAGGCCGAGGCGGGCGGATCACGAGGTCAGGAGATGGAGACCATCCTGACTAACACAGTGAAACCCCGTCTCTACTAAAAATACAGAAAAATTAGCCGAGCGTGGTGGCGGGTGCCTGTAGTCCCAGCTACTCAGGAGACTGAGGCAGGAGAATGGTGTGAACCCGGGAAGTGGAGCTTGCAGTGAGCTGAGATCACGCCATTGCACTCCATCCTGGGTGACAGAGAGACTCCGTTTCAAGAAAAAAAAAAAAAAAGAAAACATACATCCATGCAAAATTTGTATACAGTTGTGTAGAACAGCATTCTCGGCTGGGCAAGGTGGCTCAAGCCTGTAATCCCAGCATTTTGGGAGGCTGAGGCAGGCAGATTGCTTGAGTCCAAGAGTTCGAGACCAGCCTGGGCAGCATGAGGAAACCCCATCTCTACAAAAGATACAAAAATTAGCTGGGTGTGCTGGCGTGCACCTGTAGTTCCAGCTACTCAGACAGCTGAGGTGGGAGAATTCCTTGAGCCCGGGAAGCAGAGGTTTCAGTGAGCCGAGATTGTGCTGCCACTGCACTCCAGCCTGGGTGATCGAGGGAGACCCTGTCTCAGAAAAAAAAAAAAAAAAAATTGAAAGAAAAGGAAAGAAATGAAGTACTGATGAATGCTATAACATGGACGAACCTTGAAAACATCATGCTAGGTGAAATAAACCATCACAAAAGTCTCCATATTGTATGATTCCATTCATATGAAATGTCCCAAATAGGCAAATCTATGAAGAAAGAAAGTAAGTTGATGGGTGATTGTCAGTCTGGGCACGGAGATGAGGGGAGTAACTGTTAATGGGCAGAGTTTCTTTTGGGGATGATAAACATGTCCAGGACCACCGGGCACGGTGGCTCACATCTGTAATCCTGGCACTTCGGGAGACCAAGGTGGGTGGATCACTTGAGGTCAGGAGTTTGAGACCAGCCTGGCCAATATGTTGAAACCCCATCTCTACTAAAAACACAAAAATTAGCTGGGCGTGGTGGTCGGTGCCTGTAGTCCCAGCTACTCGGGAGGCTAAGGCAGAAGAATTGCTTGAACCCGGGAGGCGGAGGTTGCAGTGAGCTGAGATCGCGCCACTGCACTCCAGCCTGGGCGACAGAAAGAGACTCCATCTCAGAAAAAAAAAAAAAAAAAAAAAAAAAAAAATGTCCAGGAACTAGATTGCAGTGATAGTTGCACAAATCTGTGACTATACTAAAAAATCATTGTGAAGTCTACTTTTTTCTTTTCTTTTTTTTTTTTTTTGAGACGGAGTCTCAAACTCTGGGAGGCAAACTCTGCCTCCCAGGTTCAAGTGCTTCTCCTGCCTGTGCCTCCCAAGTAGCTGAGATTACAGTTACAGGTGCCTGCCACCACAGCTGGCTAATTTTTCTTTTTCTTTTTTTTTTTTGAGACGGAGTCTCGCTTTGTCACCCAGGCTGGAGTACAGTGGCTCAATCTCTGCTCACTGCAACCTCTGCCTCCTGGGCTCAAGCGTTTCTGCTAATTCAGCCTCCCAAATCCGTGTATCTGAGATTACAGGCATATGCCACAATGCCCAGCTAATTTTTGTATTTTTAGTATAGACGAGGTTTCACCATGTTGGCCAGGCTGGTCTCGAACTCCTGACCTCAAGCGATTCACCTGCCTTGGCTTCCCAAAGTGCTGGGATTACAGGCATGAGCCACCGCGCCTGGCCAAAACCAATTTTTTTTTTAGAGGTAAAAGTCTCTCTCTGTTATCCAGGCTGGAGTGCAGTGGTGTGACCATAGCTCACTACAGCCTTAAACTCCTGGGATCCATTAATCTTCTCACCTCAGCCTTCCAAGCACCTGGGACGACAGGTGCACACACTAACGCCCAGCTAATTTTTATTACTTTTAGTAGAGACGAGGTCTCCCTATGTTGCCCAAGCTGATCTTGAACTCCTGGGCTCAAGGGATCCTCCTGCCTCAGCCTCCCAAAGTGCTGGGATTACAGGTGTGAGCTACCATGCCAGGTCCACTTTAAATGGATGAATTGTCTGATATGTGAATTATACCTTTGATAAAACTGTTACTGTTATTTAAAAAGTCCTTACGGCCGGGCGCGGTGGCTCACGCTTGTAATCCCAGCACTTTGGGAGGCCGAGGCGGGCGGATCAAGAGGTCAGGAGATCGAGACCACGGTGAAACCCCGTCTCTACTAAAAATACAAAAAAAATTAGCCGGGCGTGGTGGTGGGCGCCTGTAGTCCCAGCTACTCGGAGAGGCTGAGGCAGGAGAATGGCGTGAACCCGGGAGGCGGAGCTTGCAGTGAGCCGAGATCGCGCCACTGCACTCCAGCCTGGGCGACAGAGCGAGACTCTGTCTAAAAAAAAAAAAAAAAAAAAAAAAAAAGTCCTTACACAATATACTTAAGGTGTATGCACTTTATGGCGTGTACTTCTACCCCAGACAAATTTAAAACAAAACAAAATAATAGTAGTTTCCTACCAGAGGTGTCTGAGAAGATGGGCAGAGAGGGAGAAGATATTTGGGATTGGGTGCTTATTGGGACGCCAGGGAGCAAGGGACTCACTGCCAGAGTCGCCTCTTGATGCATCCAAAAAAGTGCCAGGAAGATCAACAGGAAGGGGCCTCAAAAGAGAGAGGGAGCTGGCGAAGGGCTGAGAGAAGTGCAAAGGATGGAATGCTAGAGGGTAGAAAGGAACCCAGTTTGATGAAAACCCAGTTTGATGAAAACAGATTTGGTTTTGGCCAAAAACAAAACAAAAAACCACCTTTAAATGTTTACTGTAGGCTGGGCAAGATGGCTCACACCTGTAATCCCAGCACTTTGAGAGGCCAAGATGGAACACCTGAGATCAGGAGTTCGAGACCAGCCTGACCAACATGGTGAAACCCCATCTGTACTAAAAATACAAAAATTAGCTGGGCATGGTGGTACATGCCTGTAATCCCAGCTACTTGGGAGGCTGAGGCGGGAAAATTGCTTGAACTCAGGAGGTGGAGATTGCAGTGAGCCGAGATCGCACCACTGCACTCCAGGTTGGGTGACAGAACGAGATTCTGTTTCTATTTTCCTTCTTTTTTTTTTTTTTTGAGACGGAGTTTCAGAAAAAACTTGTTGCCTAGGCTGGAGTGCAATAGCGTGATCTCAGCTCACCGCAACTACCGCCTCCCGGGTTCAAGTGATTCTCCCACCTCAGCCTCCGAAGTGGCTGGGATTATAGGCCTGTACCACCACACCCGGCTTATTTTGTATTTTTAGTAGAGATGGGGTTTCTCCACGTTGGTCAGGCTGGTCTCAAACTCCCAACCTCAGGTGATGCGCCCGCCTCAGCTTCCCAAAGTGCTGGGATTACAGGCTTGAGCCACTGCGCCCAGCCAAGATTCTGTTTTAAAAAAAAAAAAAAAAGAGTTTATTGTAAAGCAGCACCTTGAGGTAATTCAGCAAGTAGAAATTGAGTGCCTTCCATGTGTCCGGGCTAGGCATGGGGCCAGGAATCTATGACTCTAAGCAGCTGCTTGCTGGGAAGTAAAAGTGAGAGGAAGGGAACAGGTTGGCAACTAGAACCACAAGGAAAAGCTGCATTCTGTCAGGGAAGATCCCTAGCCCTTGAGCAGGGGCTGAGGCTGTGGGAGGCAGAAGACAGTTCAGAACAGGGATGGGGGCGTGTTGGGGAATGGAGTCGGGTTGGCTTCTCAGACTAGGTAGTGACAGCTTTGGCTAGAGGAGAGGAATTTCCATCCCCCAGCCTGGCAGGGCTCTGAGTAGGGCTGAGCTGGGAAGGGTAGGGCAACACCTCTCCCTTTGGGCTTTATCAAAATTCTACTGCAGTGAATGCTAACTCTGCCAGAGCCCAGAAGTGCCATTTAGGCCATGACACCAGAAATCCAGATTCAGTTAATTTAGTGAGTTTTTGGGGATGAGGTTGAGGTACTAGGGAATTGGGATAGTGAGGAGGTTGACCTTGAGCAGACATTCAAATTTATTTATTTATTTTTTTGTTGTTGTTGAGACGGAGTCTCGCTGTCACCCAGGCTGGAGTGCAGTGGCGCGATCTCCGCTCACTGCAGGCTCCGCCCCCTGGGGGTTCACGCCATTCTCCTGCCTCAGCCTCCAGAGTAGCTGGGACTACAGGCGCCCGCCACCTCGCCTGGCTAATTTTTTGTACATTTTAGTAGAGACGGGGTTTCACCGTGTTAGCCAGGATGGTCTCGATCTCCTGACCTCGTGATCTGCCTGCCTCAGCCTCCCAAAGTGCTGGGATTATAGGCGTGAGCCACCGCGCCCGGCCAGACATTCAAATTTCTAACAAGCCGGTTGGGCGCAGTGGCTCACGCCTGTAATCCCAGCACTTTGGGAGGCCAAGGTAGGACGATCTTTTTTTTTTTTTTTTTTTTTTTGAGACGGAGTCTCGCTCTGTCGCCCAGGCTGGAGTGCAGTGGCGCGCTCTCGGCTCACTTCAAGCTCCGCCTCCCGGGTTCACGCCATTCTCCTGCCTCAGCCTCTCCGAGTAGCTGGGACTACAGGCGCCCGCCACTACGCCCGGCTAATTTTTTTTGTATTTTTAGTAGAGACGGGGTTTCACCGTGGTCTCGATCTCCTGACCTCGTGATCCGCCCGCCTCGGCCTCCCAAAGTGCTGGGATTACAAGCGTGAGCCACCGCGCCCGGCCTAGATCTTTTGAGGTCAGGAGTTCAAGACCAGCCTGACCAACATGGCGAAACCCCATCTCTACTAAAAATACAAACAAATAGCCAGGCGTGGTAGTGGGCACCTACAGTCCCAGCTACTCGGGAGCCTGAGGCAGGAGAATCGCTTGAACCGGGCAGGCAGAGGTTGCAGTTGAGCTGAGATCGCGCCACTGCACTCCAGCCTGGGAGAGAGAGCGAGACTTTGTCTCAGAAAAATAAAAAATAAGTAAATAAATGAATAAAAATAAGTTCCTAACAAGCCCTTTAAAGATTCTGGTGCAAGGAGGCTGGGGGGAACTCCATCTAATCCTCTCATACAGGTGACTCCTGGTAAACCAAGAAGCAGCTCTTCCTCTAACCTAATCTAAATACTTTCTGCTGCCACTGTAATCACCCCGCCTTGCCTGCCTTTTTTGGTCAGGAATAAAATACCCCTAAACTTTTTTGATTTCTGCTGTTGGATTTAGGCCAGTGAAAATAAGGCGCCCCAGGGGTTAAGTGAAATTTGAGCTTATCATTATTTCCAGTTCATTCCTTGCTACCCTGGACCTTGTTGTCTCCTCCCACTGTGAACTATGAATTTAGAGGAGCTTCTGGGTCACTCAGGCAAGGGAAAGGCAGGACTGACATTCTCCTGTTTATTTATTCAAACTGTGTTTATACCATGTGGATGACTACATGGAGCAACTGAAACTCTCCCACACTACTGTTGGGAACGTTTAGTGTTGCAATCACTTCGGAAAACAGTTTGGTAGTTTCTTGTAAAGTTAAAACATAGACTTACCATATGATCCAGCAATCCCACTTCCAAGTATTTATCTGAGAGAAATAAAAACTTATATCCCCAAAGACTTGCACAAGAATGTTTATTACTGCCTAAACTAGAATCAGTTTTTTTTTTTTGAGGCGGAGTCTCGCTCTGTCACCCAGGCTGGAGTGCAGTGGCGCCATCTCAGCTCGCTGAAACTTCTGCATCCCAGGCTCAAGCAATCTTCTCACCTTAGCCTCCCAAGTAGCTGGGACTACACGCATGAGCCACCACGCCTGGCTAAATTTTTGTATTTTTTGTAGAGACAGGGTTTTGTTATGTTGCCCAGGCTGGTCTGGAACTCCTGAGCTCAGGCGATCTTACCCGCCTTGATCTGCCAAAGTGCTGGGATTGTAGGCATGAGCCACCATGCCTGGCCAAAAACTAGAACCAGCTCTCATGTTTGTCAGTATAAATTGTGGCATATCCATGTGCTATGCTACTTGGCACTGAAAAGGGATAGACTTGATATTATCAACAGCATGGATAAACCTCAAAAACATTAGCTGAGTTAAAACACCTTATTCATTTTTTTTTTTTTTTTTGAGACGGAGTCTCGCTCTGTCGCCCAGGCTGGAGTGCAGTGGCGCAATCTCAGCTCACTGCAAGCTCCGCCTCCCGGGTTCACGCCATTCCCCTGCCTCAGCCTCTCCAAGTAGCTGGGACTACAGGCGCCCGCCACCACGCCCGGCTAATTTTTTGTATTTTTAGTAGGGACGGGGTTTCACCGTGGCCTCGATCTCCTGACCTCGTGATCCGCCCGCCTCGGCCTCCCAAAGTGCTGGGATTACAAGTGTGAGCCACCGCGCCCGGCCTAAAACACCTTATTCATAAAAGAACACACTATATGGTTTTTTTCTTTATATATACTTAATACATTAATATACTTAATTCATATTAATACACATTTTTCTGATTGTTTTTAATCGTTAATGATTGTGCTTTCTTTTGAACTCCAGTAAGTTTTGGTATTAAAATGTAATATACAATGTAAAGTGCTTAAGATATAGGTGTGTAGCTTAATAACTATTTACTAATTAATTCATCTGTGTTAATCACTTTGCTGATCAAGATATAAACATTTCTAGAAAATCTTTCTCATATCTCCTTTCAGGCTATATACCCTCTGAATGGAACCAGTTACTTACTTCTCTCACTTTAGGTTAGTTTTCCCTGGTTTTAAACTTTATATATTGGAATCACACAAATTATATTGCATATTTAAACTAAATATTTTATTTTGTTATAAATATTGCTTTGAGACGGAGTTTTGATTTTGTCGCCCAGGCTGGAGTGCAGTGGCTCAATCTCGGCTCACTGCAACCTCCACCTCCTGGGTTCAAGCGATTCTCCTGTCTCAGCCTCCCAAGTAGCTGGGATTATAGGCGCCTGCCACCACGGCCAGCTAATTTTTGTATTTTTAGTAGAGACGATGTTTCACCATGTTGGCCAGGCTGGTCTCGTACTCCTGACCTCAGGTGATCCACCAGCCTCTGCCTCCCAAAGTGTTGGCATTACAGGCGTGAGCCACCGCGCCCAGCCTGTTAGCTGCTTTTCTTGCTTAGTACTATCTCATTAACATTTTGCTATTATATTACATTATATTATATTATATTATATCATATTATTTTTGAGACGGGGTCTTGCTCTGTCCCCCAGGCTAGAGTGCAGTGGCATGATCAGGGCTCACTCCAGCCTCTGCCTCCTGGGCTCGAGGGATCCTTCCACCTCAGCCCCCCAAGAACTACAGGTGCATGCCATCATGCCTGGCTAATTTTTGTATTTTTTTTGTAGAGATATGGTTTCATTATATTGCCCAGGCTGGTCTCCTGAGCTCAAGAGATCCACCCGCCTTGGCCTCCATATTTTGCAATTATAATCTGCAATGGAATCATAATTTTAAATTGCTGTATTGTTTGTAATATGTGCTTGGTTATACTTATATAATTATTCTCTCCTTTATTATACATGAGGTAAGAGAAGTTCAGGGAATCCATTAAGGCAGCAAGCGGAGAAACTAGCTCTCAAACCTGCATCTCAGGCTCTCATTCTTCCACTGCAAAAAAGCAAAGTGCTCAAATATGGTCACAGCGCTGCAGAAGTCTTGCACAAGGGCATTATCATAGCAACAAGAATGACTAATAAGTATTAATGGCCCATGAGAAAAGAACAAATACCATTAATTATCTCAATATATTAGGCATATTAGTAATGTTTGTACAGAATTATTCATGCAAATATTATTAGCCTGTGCCAGGGACAGTTGCTAAACTCAGCAACAGGCACACAGCTCAGCTCCGTGCCTCTGGTTCCAGATGTGCAGGGGCCAGGGCTTCCAGGGACACGCCCCCGTGGGCCTCCAGGGAGCCAATCGACGCGCAGAAGGCGGGGCCCCGGGAGCGACAACGGTGTTATCCAATGGGCAGACAGCTGGAGCCGCCCCTGGCCAATGGGCGCGCTCCTCCGCGATGGGCGGAAGTGGTGAGGCAGCTCTGAGGGCCGTTGTTCAGTGCGGGGTCTGACAGAGGAGGCTCCGTGTCTGCAGCTAGTGTGTCAACTCAGCGTTTCTCCTCTCGTCCCTGGTGAGGTGTAGCGGCGGCACGCGGCTGGAGATCCCCTGTGGCCTCCAGTTTAGGAAGGGTCCAGCATCCCAAGGGAGGGGTGTGTGGGCGAGGGGTCTCTGGGCCCGGGGTCGCGGCTGTGAGGAGAGGCTGCCCGCGCGGCGGCATCTTAGGCACCTGGAGGAGGCCGCGCTTTCTCCTCAGGGAACCGGCGCCTTGGCAGCCCCCGGCGACGCCGCCCCCTTCGCGGCCTAGGTTGGTCTGGGGAGCCGGGAAGCGGGCGTCGTCCGCAGCGCCGCTGTGGCCACCGCGTCCCGGGCGGAGCTGGGCTCAGTGCCGGCCTGGGCCTAGAGCCCGAGCCTCGAGCTGCCGGCGTGGGGGGTCGCAAGTGGCCTAATGCGGCCTCGAGGCCGAAGGACCCGAGTCTGAACTCGCACTCCGACCTACTGGTGCTGCGGAAAACTCAGGTGACCTTCCGCTTTCGCAGCCTGTAAAGTGGGGACCAAGACTTTCATCTCTTAGGATTGTAGTCGGGATTAAAAGATTTTCCCGGTAAGCGTTTGGCAACTGCTATTATTTGAGAAGCCGCTTACTTTTTCACTCCCCATCACCGACCTTCCTGGGGAAGGGGGCGATTGGAAACTGCCTTGGGGTATCTGGACCCGGCAGTGGAAGCTCCGCCGCCTCGGGCAGAGGGACGGTCCCCTCTGCGGACCAGAGATATCTAGCTGACCCCGAACAGGCTCCTTATAAGCTTGAAGACTTTTTTCTGTGCCTCAACTCTTCCGTGCATTCGCCCGTTTCCTTGACCCTTTGAAGTACTGTCAGTCCTCTGCCTGAAGAATCTGAGGCCCAGAGAGGTTAAATCTGGCAGAACCAGCCAGAACTTGA
This sequence comes from Hylobates moloch, assembly GCF_009828535.3. Classification (NCBI taxonomy): domain Eukaryota; kingdom Metazoa; phylum Chordata; class Mammalia; order Primates; family Hylobatidae; genus Hylobates; species Hylobates moloch. Next base: position 20,812,138 of record NW_026652287.1, on the reverse strand, counting down.
CCCCCAGAGGAGGACCACTGCAGGCCACCCCCAGTCTCCTTGCATCTAGAAAAGCAAGCACCTGCTACATCTGAGCTCCGGCCTTAGAGTTGGCCACTTAGTGGGCTGGAATAGAGCACACCTGAAATCAATCGGACAGCCTTCCTTAGTTGTCATTTCATATCAGAGTGAATATCTTTTTTTTTTTTTTTTTTTTTGAGATGGAGTCACCTTCTGTTGTTCAGGTTGGAGTGAAAGTGGCGAGATCTCAGCTCACTGCAGCCTCCGCCTCCTGGGTTTAAGTGATTCTCTTGCCTCAGCCTCCTGAGTAGCTGGGATACAGACGCTCGTCACCACGCCCAACTAATTTTTGTATTTTTAGTAGAGACTTGGTTTTGCCATGTTGGCCAGGCAGGTCTCGAACCCCAGACCTCCAGTGATCCGCCCACCTCGCCCTCCCAAAGTGCTGGGATTACAGGCGTGAGCTGCCGCCCCCAGCCCAGAATGGGTGTCTTGAATTATATCATTCCCTAGTTTAAAGCCCTTCAGTGGTTTACCATTGAGCTTGGAATCGAATCCAATATTCTCTGTCTTATATGACAAGAGCTTCTTGAGTCATTCCCCTTTTTTATTATGCTCTTCCAGATCTGCCTTTACTTTCTCTTTCATTGCTTTTAGGCCTTTTGCCCTTCCCACTGCCTGGGTGGATTTTCTCCCATTCCCATCCTCCATCTTTGTCTTTTCATGGTTGGCTCTTGTACTTCAGTTCTTAATTTAAATGTCATCTCCCCAGAAAGTTCTTCCCTGACCACTCTTATCTACCTAAAGTAGATTTGCCTCTACTCCACCCCCATTTGTCAGTATACTTCTCCATCACAATACTCACCTTAAGTTTTATGTATTTTTTTGCTTATTGTTTTTCTCTACCACTAAATTGCTTTATCAGACACTATATTTCCTTATTTTGTAAAGTATTTTTAGTGCCAGGGCACAGTGGCACACAGTATGGTCTTCTTTTTCTTTGAGACAGGGTCTCACTCTGTCACCCAGGCTGGAGTGCAGTGGTGTGATCACAACTCACTCACTGTAACCTCGACCTCCTGGGCTCAAGCCTCCCAAGTAGCTGAGATTACAGGCATGTGCCACAATACCCACCTAATTTTTTTTTTTTTTTTTTTTTTTTTTGAGACGGAGTCTTGCTCTGTCGCCCAGGCTGGAGTGCAGTGGTGCAATCTCGGCTCACTGCAAGCTCTTTTTAGTAGAGACTGGGTTTCACTATGTTAGCCAGGATGGTCTCGATCTCCTGACCTCATGATCCGCCTGTCTCAGCTTCCCAAAGTGCTGGGATTACAGGCATGAGCCACCGCGCCCAGCTGCTTATTTTTTATAGAGACAGGGTCTTACTATGTTTCCTGGCTGGCCTTGAACTCCTGAGCTCAAGTGATCCACCCACCCCAGCCTTCCAGAGTGCTGGGATTACAGGTATGAGACACTGCACCTAGCCCACAGTATTGTCCTTTTTTTTTTGATTTTTATTTTTTTTGAGACAGTCTCACTCTGTTGCCCAGGCTGGAGTGCAGTGGTGTGATCCTGGCTTACTGCAACCTCCACCTCCCGGGTTCAAGCAATTCTGCTTCAGCCTCCCTAGTAGCTGGGACTACAGGCACCCGGCTAATTTTTTTATTTTTAGTAGAGAGGCATTTTGCCATGTTGGCCAGGCTGGTCTTGCACTCCTGGCCTCAAGTGATCCGCCCACCTCAGCCTCCCAAAGTGCTGGGATTACAGGCATGAGCCACTCGACCCAGCCCCAAAGTATTGTCTTAATTAAGCATGTTGAACAAGTGACTACATGTTTGCAAAAGTGGCAACTCGCTTGATAATGCCAAAACCATTGAAGAACCCTACTGGGGGCAGGATTTAAGACCATTTTTGTGTCATGGAAAGGAATAATCTAAACTAAACAATGGTAGTAAAGTTGCCAGTGCTTTGCTTTCTGCATTGACATCTTGTTTAAAAAGCAGGAGAAACTTTATAGTGAAGAAATTTGGCAGACACCATATCAACTATGTGATCATGGTTTACATCAATAGTAAAATAAGACTGTTGACATCATGTACCTTCTGATACAAGGCACTGAGATGAGCACAACATGATTTCTATGGTGTTCTTGCCAAAAATGTATAACCTGAATTTAATCATGAGAAAATATCAGACAAACCCAAATTGAAGGACATTATATAAAATAACTAGCTGGCTGGGCATGGTGGCTCATGCCTGTAATCCTAGCACTTTGGGAGGCTGAGGCTGGCTGGTGGATCATATGAGGTCAGGAGTTAGTGACCAGCCTGGTCAACATGGTAAAACCCCGTCTCTACTAAAAATACAAAAATTAGCTGGGCATGGTGGCACACACCTGTGGTCCCAGCTACTCAGGAGGCTGAGGTGGAGGTTGCAGGGAGCCGAGATCGCACCACTGCACTCCAGCCTAGGCAGCAGAGTGAGACTCTGTTTAAAAAAAAAAAAAGGCCAGTATGCTTAACAAGGTCATGAAAGAGAAGGAAAAATACAAAAATTAGCTGGGCATGGTGACGCACACCTGTGGTCCCAGCTACTCAGGAGGCTGAGGTGGAGGTTGCAGGCAGGCCGAGACGCACTACACTGCACTCCAGCCTAGGCAGCAGAGTGAGACTCTGTTTAAAAAAAAAAAAAAAAAAAAAAGCCAGTATGCTTAACAAGGTCATGAAAGAGAAGGAAAGACTGAACTCTCCCAGATCAAAGGAGATTAAGTACAAGTAATAGCTAAATGCAATGTGTGATCCTAGATTGAATGCTGAACCAGAAAAAGGGTGGGACGGTGATTTTGGGATGGTGATTTTTTTTTTTTTTTTTTTTTTTGAGACAGGGTCTCTCACTCTGTCACCCAGGCTAGGGTGCAGTGGTACAATCACTGCTCACTGCAGCCTTGACCTCCTGGGCTTAAGTGATCTTCCCATCTCAGCCTTCTGAGTAGTTGGGACCACAGGTGTGTGCCATCATGTCTGGCTAATTTTTAAATTGTTTGTAGAGAAGGGGTTTCACCATGTTGCCCAGGCTGATCTTAAACTCCTGGATTCAAGCGATCCTCCCAGCTCAGCCTCCCAAAGTTCTGGGAGTACAGGCATGAGCCCCTATGCCTGGCTTGTTGGTGAAATTTGAATAAATTCTATAGATTAGTTACTAATATTGTATTAGTGTTAATTTCCTCTATTTGATAATTTTACTATTGTTATGATGCTTTTAGGGTAATTGGATGAAGTCTATAAGGGATGTTATTTTATTTTATATTTATTTATTTATTTTTGTGACGGTGTCTCACTCTGTCACCAGTTTGGAGTGCAGTGGCACGATCTCGGCTCACTGCAACTTCTGACTCCCTGGTTGAAGCGATTCTCCTGCCTCAGCCTCGCGAGTAGCTGAGATTACAGGCATGCACCACCACACCCAGCTAATTTTTGTATTTTTAGTAGAGATGGGGGTTTCACCATATTGGCTAGGATGGTCTCGATCTCCTGACCTTCTGATCCGCCCGCCTCGGCCTCCCTAAGTGCTGGGATTACAGGTATGAGCCGCCGCGCCTGGCCAGGATGTTGTTCTTGTTATTATTTTTGAGACAGGGTCTCACTCTGTCACCCAGGCTGGAATGCAGTGGCATGATCATGGCTCTCTGCAGCCTTGAACTCCCAGGCTTAAGCATTCCTCTTGCACATTCCTCCTGCCTCAGCCTCTCGAGTAGCTGGGACTAAGGCACACATCACCATGCCTGGGTAATTTTTTTTTTTTTTGTATTTTTTGTATTTTTTTGTAGACATGAGGTTTCCCCATGTTGTGGCCAGGTTGGTCTTAAACTCCTGGGCTCAAGTGATCCGCCCACCTTGGCCTCCCAAAGTACTGAGATTACAGGCATGAGCAACTGTACCCAGCCTAGTAAAAGTATTTTATTATTTTTATTTTTTAAAAGTCCCTTATCCAATAAAATTATTTTAAATTGAAAATTTTAAAATAACAAAATCCCAAGGGGCTGGATATTGAATACAATGCTCTAACATGCAGGTTTGGGTGACATTTTCTGTATACTAGTTTTTTATTTTGTTTTTTTGCATGTCATCTTTAAAGCAGAAATGAAAGAGAAAGTTCATGTCTTCCTTTGTGGTTTTTAGGAAGAGCTAAAGATGGCTGAATTTCTAGATGACCAGGAAACTCGACTGTGTGACAACTGGTAAGACATTAAATCTAAGAAATGTTAGTGGAATGAGGACAGTCAAGCTTAATCAACTATCATTTCCTGATTTAAAAACTCTTAGTGAAGACTGGCACAGTCTTGAGTTAAGCTTTCTATTTTGGTGTTTATAACTCACATGAATTACAAGAAAGAGCATCTCTTTCCTGATGAAATGAAACTGGTTGTAAAGTTAATAATCAGCTGGTTCCTGTTGGGGATTTCCTAAGAACTTATCTTGGTATCTTGGTGCTATACAAGTGCTTTTACTGTAAGCTGACAAAAAAAGCAAAGCAGAACTGTCTGCTATGTTTATTACTTTATTTTCCTTCACTGGGTACTTCTTTCACAATGTGCTATGTTTACCTTAGCAAACTGTGGTAGAAAGAGATGTGGAATAAGGAAAATAATTTGACTCATTGGTGGAATATTTGAGCCAAATAACATTTTTGTCATCGTTGTTGTCTTTTTCTTTCTTCTCAGCCTAACTTTGGCAGAATTAGGATATAATTAGAGCAACAGCTGGTTACAATATTCTTTACCTGCTTGGAATTAAGATTTCATTTCATTGTAGGTGTCTTGCCATATTGTAGGGTATTTCTGCTATGCCACTATCACTTTCTACCATTTCATAAATTATTTTAGTTTTGTTTGGGTTTTATATGTATAGCTACTGAAACAGAGTAATCAGTGGAACAAATAATCAAAAGAAAACATGATTTTGTAAGAAAACAGACACATTGGTTTTTAGCATTAGTTAAGATACACCTGCTTTATCAGTCCACTCTAATTAGGAGGAATCTGAAGCCTAGGACAATATGTAAATAACTGTGCTAAGAGAGTTAAAGGGTGAGTTAATGGAAAGCTAGTGAAAAACAATGCTATTCAAAGCCAAAGAAATTAAAGAAAAAAGCAGATTAGCATAGAAGGCTGACTGAACCTGTAAAGAAATAATTTCTGGCTGTTTGTGTTTAGTGTTTGGAAAGCTCTTGGGAATTTTTCTGGAAGCTTTGGTTTGCCTTTCAGCTATTTCTATCTAAATGAAATTTCACCTCTAATTTGCTAGCCCTTCCTTGAGACTTTTAGCAGTTTTATCTAGATACGGAATTGTGTGCTCATTTATCTCACTTAAAACATCTTCATTTTATCCAAAGATAGGAAGTAAGCATATTAGTATTTCGTCTGGTGGGAATGTTTGGTAGGAATATGTTGGCAGTTAAATTTTAAAAGAAAAAAACCCAGCAGGCAACTGTTTTATATAATTGTTACAACTATCTTTTATTTCAGCATTTCCTAAGAGGTGAATATGTGGAATAGTAAATGCTTTGTAGTCTTACTTGACAGCTGCTTTTGATTCTTGTTGCTTCATATTATGATGGTGTGGTCCTTAATATTTTTTGTTTTAGTTCTAAAGTTTTAGGGGCCTTGTGTATGTAGTATGTCAACAAGTTATCCTGAACAGCCTTGTAAAGTAAACGCTAGACATTTAGTGTCTCCATATTTACCATTAAAATAAAAATTATTGCCAAAATTATGAAAAAGGAACCCAGGTTTTCTACACCCTAAGCAGTAATTACTGGCTTTAATTTTCTTGGCATTTGTACATACATGATTTACAATCACAATATAACATTGCTTCTTTCACTTTGTTGGTGTACTATATGTAACTTAGCTATTCCTTTCTTGTTTAGGTATTTTTAATGACTTTCATTTTTTACCATTCTGTGATACTGTAATGAAAATATTCATACATGATCCCAAGAGTAGGATTATTGTGTTGCAGAGTATATAATTTTATGGTCCTAGAAATGCATTTTCAGACTGTTTTTAGGCAGTTTATACTACCACCAGTAATGTATTAAAGTATTGGTTTCACAACATCTTTAAAAAGTTGGGATGTATTATTTTAACTAAATTAATTCAAAATGAGTAGTTTCCTTAAAAAGCTAGAAATGTGAGAGAAATATGGGAAGTTAAATCTGTCAGTAATTTACCTCTTTATCCATTTGAGTTTTCTTCCCATCTCTCACAGTTGATTGTTCTGTCACCTTCCAGTGCTGCTTTGAGAGCTACCTTGGGGTCCCTAGCTTGATAATTCCACCACTGGATGAAAATGAATTTGCACTTCCTTGGTGTCTTGGTCTTTCAGTTTGGAAGAATGACTATAGCTGGAGGCATATCGTTTATCCTACTTTGAAATGTTTCTTAGACAATGTCTGAATATTAAAGGTTATTAAAAGAGAAATAAGCTATTTATAATTTAGTATGGGAGAGAGTTCTTCTAGTATTCAGCTTCAGAGGCAAAATATGATATTAAATAATGTTTTATGACTATCTGTATTGATCCTGTTCAGTATTTTATTTTTCTGAATTATCGTTATAGGTACCTTCTTTAATGTAGTTTTTAGCTGGTGAAATTGTAATTTTACAATGGTCCTATCCAAATAAGTAAAAGTAAGGCCTTTGAATAGAATGTACCTTTAGTTCGAGTATATGTATAATCTTTTCATGTTTAAATGGTCTTACTCTTTCATGTAAGATTATCACTTTACCTCCTTAATTTGTATAGCTTAGATATGATCTTTGGGCCACTAAACTAAGTGAGAAAGGCAAAAATGAAGTGGAGAGACCAGACTGGTGGAGGAAAGGGTTCAGGATTTCATTTTTGTACAGCTTTACAGTGAAGTTGCTACCAACCCAGCCAGAGAGCATGTTCCTGTAGTCAGGAAGCATCCAGCCTGCTTTGAAAGTCATGTGAGGCATACAGGAGACAATTTCCCCTTCCCCTTTGACTATCTGAAAGCTGGTGTCTTCTCTTTTTGGTTTGACTTTTCATGGAATAAAATCCAATGAAATTAAACTACTTAAGACTGAGGGAAAATCAGTGGTAGGGTGTTTTTTCACTTGTTTTTGTTGTTGTTTTGGTTTGTTTTCTGTTTTAAAATAATCCTGGAGCATATCACTCTGCTTTGGGACATGGATAGTTTTGGAATAGCCTAGCTCCACTCTTATTGGCATCTGACTTTATGTTGTGATCAGCTCTGACTTTGAGAAAGTAAGGCTGAGCTTTTAGAGGTAGTAGTGCATAGCACCGGTAACTCAGAATGTTGCACAGAAGAGTCAGCCTTCAGGATTTAGTTCTTTTTTTTTTTTTTTTCTTGATATGGAATCTCGCTGTCCCCGAGGCTGGAGTACAGTGGCATGATCTCAGCTTTCTGCAACCTCCGCCTCCCGGGTTCAAGTGATTCTCCTGCCTCAGCCTCCCGAGTAGTTGGGGTTACAGGCACCTGCCACCACACCTGGTGAATTTTTTATATTTTTGGTAGAAGCGGGGTTTCACCATGTTAGCTAGGCTGGTCTTGAACTCCTAACTTCAAGTGATCTGCCTGCCTCAGCCTCCCAATGTGCTGGGATTACTACTGCACCTGGAAAGGATTTAGTTTTTTTTTTGTTTTTTTTTTTTTGAGACAGAGTTTCGCTCTTGTTGTCCAGGCTGGAGTGCAATGGCACGATCTAGGCTCACTGCATCCTCCGACTCGTGGGTTCAAGCGATTCTCCTGCCTCAGCCTCCTGAGTAGCTGAGATTACAGGCATGTGCCACCACACCTGGCTAATTTTGTATTTTTAGTAGAGACGGGGTTTCTCCATTTGGTCAGGCTGGTCTTGAACTCCTGACCTCAGGTGATCTGCCCGCCTCGGCCTCTCAAAGTGCTGGGATTACAGGCGTGAGCCACTGTACCCGGCCAGTTTTTTTTTTTTTTTTTTTAATGGCAACCTCTGCCTCCTGGGTTCAAGCGATTCTCCTGCCTCAGCCTCCCAAGTGGCTGGGATTACAGGTGCCCGGAATCACGCCTGGCTAATTTTTGTATTTTTGGTAGAGATGGGGTTTCACCATGTTGGCCAGGTTGGTCTCGAACACCTGACCTCAGGTGATCCGCCTGCCTTGGCTTCCCAAAGTGCTGAGATTACAGGCATGAGCCACCGCGCCTGGCCAGGATTTAGTTCTTGAAAAGCAGGAATGGTAATGGTCATGAGTTTGTAGGCTAGGTATTCACTAAAGATAAATAATGGAGACTAAAGATTGGACAGGACAGATTTCCATGTGATGCCACTGTGCAAGAAAAGGCATAGGTTAGTCAGTAATGCTTGCCTTTTTCTTTGGTCTATTTCTGTAGCAAAAAAGAAATTCCTGTGTTTAACTTTACCATCCATGAGATCCACTGTCAAAGGAACATTGGTATGTGTCCTATCTGCAAGGAACCATTTCCCAAATCTGACATGGAGACTCACATGGCTGCAGAACACTGTCAGGTGAGCCACCAAGTACCCAAATGTTTATACATGTGTTATACTTGCTGTTGTTCATAAATGTATTCTGTTTGCTATTGTGCAATAGCAAATGAGCATATTGTCACAAAGCCAATTTATTGATTCTCACTTCTTACTCTAGGTGACCTGCAAATGTAACAAGAAGTTGGAGAAGAGGCTGTTGAAGAAGCATGAGGTTAGTCCATGGAGTGAGTTACTGTGGGCCCAGTCCTGCTGAGATTACAGACCCACATGCAGAGCAGAAAGCCAGTCTGGTTGAGTGTTAGTTCTCCACGAGCTCACATGCATACTGTTTCTCAAAGCCTGTTTGAGGCCTTGACTATGTGACTGCTGCCAGATTTGGCTACCTGGCTGTTGGAACTCCCTTGTGTATGTTGAGACTCACGAAGTCTCTCCCTTTGGAACTGAGTCTGTCATTTCTGCTGGGGTTTGGTTATTGGCAGCCTCACTGAATATGAAGCCAGCCCTAGAGTTGCCAGTGTGGGATAACCTCTTTAGCACACAGCCTGCCTTACAAGCTGTCATTTCATTTTAAATTCTTTTTTTTTTTTTTTTTTGAGACGGAGTCTTATTCTGTTGCCCAGGCTGGAGTGCAGTGGTGTGATCTCGGCTCACTGCAACCTCTGCCTCCCAGGTTCAAGCAATTCTCCTGCCTCGGCCTCCCAAGTAGCTGGGATTACAGGTGCCCCGCCACCACTCCCGGCTAATTATTAGTAGAGATGGGATTTCACCATGTTGGCCTGACCTTGTGATCTGCCTGTCTCAGCCTCCCAAAGTGCTGGGATTACAGGCGTGAGCCACCACACCTGGCTTCATTTTAAATTCTTGAACACCTGGATAACATGCTATTTAACCTAAGAAATTCCTCAGCATTTGCTGAGAGAGAATAGAGTATCATTTGCTCGCTAGTTGAGATAAAACTGGCCGAACGTGGTTTTTTGTTTTTGTTTTTTTTTTTTTAATACAGACAGGGTCAGCTGGGCATGGTGGCTCATGCCTGTAATCCCAGCACTTTGAGAGGTGGAGGTGGGCAGATCACTTGAGGTCGGGAGTTTGAGACCAGCCTGGCCAACATGGTGAAACCCTGTCTCTATTAAAAATACAACAATTAGCTGGGCGTGGAGGTGTGTGCTACTTGGGAGGCTGAGACACGAGAATCGCTTGAACCCGGAAGGCAGAGGTTGCAGTGAGCTGAGGCCGCGTCACCGCACTCCAGCCTGGACGACAGGGTGAGACTACGTCTCAAAAAAAAAAAAAAAAACCCAAAAAATAGAGACAGGTGTTGTCTCTATTGCTGTGTTGCACAGGTTGGTCTTGAACTCCTGGGCTCAAGTGGTCCTCCTGCCTTAGCCTCCCAAAGTGCTAGGATTACAGGCATGAGCCACTGTACTCAGCCCAAAGTTTTTTTTTTTTTTTTTTTTTTTTGAGATGGAGTTTTGTTCCTGTCTCGCAGGCTGGAATGCGGTGGCGCAATCTTGGCTCACCGCAACCTCCATCTCCCAGGTTCAAGCGATTCTCCTTCCTCAGCCTTCCGAGTAGCTGGGATTACAGGCGTGCTCCACCATGCCTGGCTAATTTTTTTTGTATTTTTAGTAGAGACAGGATTTTGCCATGTTGGCTAGGGTGATCTTGAACTCCTGACCTCAGGTTGATCCACCCGCCTTGGCCTCTCAAAGTGCTAGGATTAAAGGCGTGAGCCACCGTGCCCGGTCATTTTTTTTTTTTTTAATTAAAAACCTTTTTTAAGAGACAGAGTCTCACTCTGTCACCCAGGCTAGCATGCAATGGCATGATCATAACTCACTGCAGCCTCGAATTCCTGGGCTCAAATGATCTACCTGCATAGGTGGTACTACAGGTATAGGCCTCTATGCCTGGCTAATTTTATTTATTTTTGTTTTTCATAGAGTTGGGGTCTTGCTATGTTGCCCAGGCTAGTCTCAAACTCTTGGCCTCAAGTGATCCTCCCTTCTTGGCTTTCCCAAGTGCTGAGATTACAGGCGTGAACTATGGCACCTGGCCAAAACTGGCCAACATTGAATGAGTATGTTAATTCACCAATTTAAAAATCCAGCCAGCAGTGGCTGACGCCTGTAATCCCAGCACTTTGGGAGGCTGAGGTGGGTGGATCACAGGGTCAGGAGTTCGAGACCAGCCTGGCCAATATGGTGAAACCCCGTCTCTACTAAAAATACAAAAATTAGCTGGGCATGGAGACGCGTGTCTGAAATCCCAGCTACTCAGAAGGCTGAGGCAGGAGAATTGCTTGAACCTGGGAGGGAGAGGTTGCAGTGAGCCGAGATCGTGCCATTGCACTCTGGCCTGGGTGACAGGGTGAGACTCCATCTAAAACAAACAAAAAAAACTGGCTCACCTTGTTTTCAAGTGTTGACATAAACTAACAGTCAAAAGCACCACTCAATCTTTTATAACGCAAGTGAAATCAGTGCTGTGCCCCTTCAAGGAGCCATGTGACAGTTTGTTCAGTTGAGCACAAGTTCCTTGCAGGAACAGTTGCTGGCAGAAGGGCTGTGTCTACAGCCCATGTGGAACCAAGGACAGTTTTCCCATTCAGTAGGGAGCATCCTTCAGCCTTGATCTTCATTTCTAGGCCGGGTGCGGTGGCTCACAGCTGTAATCCCAGCACTTTGGGAGGCTGAGGCGGGCAGATCACAAGGTCAGGAGATCAAGACCATCCTGGCTAACACGGTGAAACCCCCTCTCTACTAAAAATACAAAAAATTAGCCAGGCATGGTGGCGGGCGCCTGTAGTCCCAGCTACTCGGGAGGCTGAGGCAGGAGAATGGCGTGAACCTGGGAGGCGGAGCTTGCAGTGAGCCGAGATTGCGCCACTGTACTTCAGTCAGGGCGACAGAGCGAGACTCCTTCTAAGAAAATAAATAAATAAAAATAAATAAATAAATAAAAATCCAAACAGCTGTTTATATGGTAGTTATATAAGAATGAATATACATATGTAAAAATTCACCAAGGTATATACTTAAAGATTTGTGCATTTCATTCTGTGTGCCTCAAACTGTAACAACTTGATTTTATTAATTTATAATTAAATTACCCGTAAAGGTAATTCATGGCGGGCTACAGTGACTCATGCCTGTAATCCTAGCACTTTGGGAGGCCAAGGCGAGAAGATTGCTTAAACCAAGGAGTTCAAGACCAGTCTAGGCAATATCGTGAGACCCCTATCTCTACAAAAACTAAAAAATTAGTTGGGAATGGTGGTCTGTTCCTGTAGTCCCAATTGCTCAAGGGGCTGAGGTACAATATTGTTTGAGCCTGGAGGTTGAGGCTGCAGTGAGCCCTGTTTGTGCCACTGCATTCCAGCCTGGGCGACAAAGTGTGACCCTGTTTCAAAAAAATAAAAATAAAAAGGTAGGCCAGGTGCAGTGACTCAGCCTGTAATCCCAGCACTTTCAGAGGCGGAGGTGGGCAGGTGACTTGAGGTCAGGAGTTCAAGACCAGCCTGGTCAACGTGGTGAAACCCCGTCTCTACTAAAAATACAGAAATTAGCCAGGCATGGTGCTGCATGCCTGTAATTCCAGCTACTCGGGAGGCTGAGGCAGGATAATTGCTTGAACCTGTGAGGCAGAGGTTTCAGTGAGCCAAGATCATGCCACTGTACTCCAGCCTGGGTGACACTGAGATCCTGTCTCAAAAAAAAAAGAAAAATTAAAATTAAGAAATAAAATTTGATACCATGTAGATATAATGCCAATTCAGAAAGTTTTTTTTCAAAAGTTTTTTTTTTTTTTTTTCCACTCTGTCACCTAGGCTGGAGTGCAGTGGTGTGATCCCAGCTCACTGCAACTTCCGCCTCCCAGGTTCAAGCAGTTCTCCTGCCTCAGCCTCCCAAGTAGCTGGGACTACAGGTGAATGCCACCACACCCTGCTAATTTTTGTATTTTTTGTAGAGTGGGGTTTTACCATGTTGGTCAGGCTGGTCTTGAACTCCTGACTTCAGGTGATCCGCCTGCCTTGGCCTCCCAAAGTGCTGGGATTACAGGCGTGGGCCACTGCCCGGGCCCCAAAGTTCTTTTATTAGATAAATAACACGGATTTGCCAGGAGTAGTGGCTCACACCACTTGAGGCTGGGAGTTTGAGAACAACTTGGCTAACGTGGTGAAACCCCTTTGGTGCTAAAAATACAAAAAAATTAGCTGGGTGTGGTGGCACACACCTGTGGTCCCAAGCAACTCAGGAAGCGGAGGCACAAGAATTGTTTGAACCCGAGAGGTGGAGGTTGCAGTGAGCCGAGATTGCACCATGCACTCCATGCACACCACTCTATCACTGGGCGATAGCAATACTTTCTCAAAAAATAATAATAAATAAAAAATAAAGCCTGTGCTAAATACAAATATGAAGGTTAGAGAAACCTGTGTCTTTCTAAAGTGCAGTTTCTTTTCCTCATTATTAGGTATGTAAGACTGAATTGGAGGCCGGGCGCGGTGGCTCAAGCCTGTAATCCCAGCACTTTGGGAGGCCGAGGCGGGCGGATCATGAGGTCAGAAGTTCAAGACCAGCCTGGCCAACATAGTGAAACCCCGTCTCTACTAAAAATACAAAAAATTAGCCGGGTGTGGTGGTGTGCACCTGTAATCCCAGCTACTCAGGAAGCTGAGGCAGGAGAATCGTGTGAACCCGGGAGGCAGAGGTTGCAGTGGGCCGAGATTGCACCATTGCACTCCAGCCTGGGTGACAGTGCAAGACACTGTCTCAAAAAAAAAAAAAAAAAAAAAAAACTGAATTGGAGTAGTTGGTAGGGGACAGGGACGTTGGAGCTTTGACAAACATCTGAATTGCTATGATTCTTGTTATTTGCTCCTGGGCTTCTCTGGCTGGTTTTAGATTACTTAGTAATGTGTACACAAAACAATATGATAGTTAGGGTGGCTGAGTAGTGGGCTCCCTCTAATATTTTATTTTCCTTTATAGAACATTGTGGCAGGAACAAAAGGGTAAGCTGTGACTCTTAAATAATTAAATACATTCAAAAATGGCAGGAGAATCAAGGGTTGGAAGAAAAGATTGCAGTAGATACTCTTGGCTTTCCTTGCCCTGTACTAAAACACACCTCTCCTAGATATGCATATTAACTGCCTCATTCCTCTGTTTTGTAGGAGACTGAGTGCCCTTTGCGGCTTGCTGTCTGTCAGCACTGTGATTTAGAACTTTCCATTCTCAAACTGAAGGAACATGAAGATTATTGTGGTGCCCGGACGGAATTATGTGGCAACTGTGGTCGCAATGTCCTTGTGAAAGATCTGAAGACTCACCCTGAAGTTTGTGGGAGAGAGGGGGAGGAAAAGAGAAATGAGGTTGCCATACCTCCTAATGCATATGATGAATCTTGGGGTCAGGATGGAATCTGGATTGCATCCCAACTCCTCAGACAAATTGAGGCTCTGGACCCACCCATGAGGCTGCCGCGAAGGCCCCTGAGAGCCTTTGAATCAGATGTTTTCCACAATAGAACTACCAACCAAAGGAACATTACAGCCCAGGTTTTAATTCAGAATAATCTGTGTGAGTTGTGCTTGGGATTAGGGAACTAGAATGGTATCAAAATCCCAAGGCAAATGGGAACAGGGCTTTGGGGCCAGATAGATCTTGATTATAGAAACCTGACTGTAGCTGAGTAACACTGGGAAGAATACCTCACTTTCCTATAAAATGGAAATAACCTCCATTGGATTATAGTTAGGGTTCATAATGGTGAGGATGATGACAGTGTTGTAAATAGCCAACACTTATACAGATTGAGTATCCCTTATCCAAAATACTTGGGGCCAGAAGTGTTTTGGCTTTTGAAGTATTTGCATTATATATACTGGATGAGCATCTCAAATCTGAGAATCTGAAATCCAAAATGTTCCAGTGAGCATTTTCTTTGAGAGCCATATTGATCCCCAAAAAGTTTCAAATTTTGGATTTTTGGATTGGTATGCCCAACCTGTATCTTATTTCCCTTAGGCATTTGCAAAGTGCTTTATATGTATTAACTCATTTAATTCTCTCATTATTCGAAGGTAGGTAAATTTGAAGGTAGAACTGAGATTTGAATTCAGATAATCTGACCTCGTGCTTTAAACCATTCTACTATAATTCAGAAAATAAGTATAAAATGTTTAGCACAGTGCCTGTCTCATAATTATGACTCAGTAATATTGCTTAATAATACAGTTAGAATAATAATGGAGCCTTTTCACATGGCAAACTTTAATGTTCAGAGTTAGGAGACCCAGAGGGTGAAGAGAGCTGATTGAACGTGGTCATTTTTGTTCCTACCCAGATGCCTGTAAACCTTGACTATTTGCTAGGCATGGACTTAAGTTGAGGGTGGTAACATTTCTAAGGTATCCTGAATGCTGGTTGGGGTTTTTTTTTTTTTTTTTTCAGTTGAAGAACGAGAGAGGCAGGAAAGGAATAGAGGCCAACAGCCCCCCAAAGAGGGTGGTGAAGACAGTGCAAACTTGGACTTCATGTTGGCCCTAAGTCTGCAAAATGAAGGCCAAGCCTCCAGTGTGGCAGAGCAGGACTTCTGGAGGGCCGTATGTGAGGCCGACCAGTCTCATGGCGGTCCCAGTTCTCTGAGTGACATACAGGGTAGGCTTGCTCATTCTGCACTAGCCTCTTTCTCTACAGTTTTTGTAAGTCTTAGGTTATACAATTCTTATACAATTGAAAGATTTTGATGAAAGAGAATTTGCCTTATTCTTTTTCGTTTCTTTTTTCTTTTTTTTTTTTTTTTTTGGGACAGTCTCGCTCTGTCACCCAGGCTGGAGTGCAATGGCATGACCTCGGCTCACTGCGACCTCTGCCTCCTGGGTTCAAGTGATTCTTGTGCCTCAGCCTCCCGAGTAGCTGGGATTACAGGTGAACGCTTGAACCCAGGAGGCGGAGGTTGCAGTGAGCCGAGATTGTGCCACTGCACTCCATCCTGGTGACAGAGTGACACCTTGTCTCAAAAAAAAAAGCTCTAAAGGACATTATTGTACAAGTAAAGAACTTAGATTAAGTTCTCATCCGTATGTCCTTGTGAAAGATCTGAAGACTCACCCTGAAGTTTGTGGGAGAGAGGGGGAGGAAAAGAGAAATGAGGTTGCCATACCTCCTAATGCATATGATGAATCTTGGGGTCAGGATGGAATCTGGATTGCATCCCAACTCCTAAGTCATCCGTATTGTTTACGTAGGAGAAAGCAGTGCCCTTGTTCTTCAAAGACACAGGATGAAGTACTTAGGAATAAAATGTTATGTGTTCAAACTTACTCTCAAATAGTTCAGGGGAAAAATACACAAAAGTAATGTGAGGAAATATTAAGCTTTGTGAATATAGATGAGGAGTATATGGGTATTTGCTATACTATTCTGAACATTTTTTTTTTTGGAGACGGAGTTTTGCTCTTGTTGCCCAGGTTGGAGTGCAATGGCACAATCCCGGCTCATTGCAACCTCTGCCTCCTGGGCTCAAGTGATTCTCCCTGCCTTAACCTCCTGAATAGCTGGGATTACAGACATGTACCATCACACCTGGCTAATTTTTTTTTTTTTTTTTTTGAGACGGAGTCTCACTCTGTCAGGCAGGCTGGAGTGCAGTGGCACGATCTCGGCTCACTGCAAGCTCCACCTCCCGGGTTCACACCATTCACCTGCCTCAGTCTCCCGAGTAGCTGGGACTACAGGCGCCTGCCACTACGCCCGGCTAATTTTTTGTATGTTTAGTAAAGACGCGGTTTCACTGTTTTAGCCAGGATGGTCTTGATCTCCTGACCTCGTGATCCGCCTGCCTCAGCCTCCCAAAGTGCTGGGATTACAGGCGTGAGCTACTGCGCCCAGCCATGCCTGGCTAATTTTTTTGTATTATTAGTAGAGACGGGGTTTCACCATGTTGGCCAGGCTCGTCTCAAACTCTTGACCTCAGGTGATCCACCCGCCTCAGCCTCCCAAAGTGCTGGGATTATAGGTGTGAGCCACTGCGCCCAGCCATTCTGGGTAATTTCTTATCGGTCTTCTAGTTTGATTTTTCTCTGTAGTTACTTCTAATCTGTTGTTTAATGTGTCCATTAAGATTTTCACTTTAGTGATTATATATTTCATTTTGAGTTCTGTTTGATCCTTTTCCTCATTGTACCTCCTAATTTTTTAAAATAATCTTTTGTTCCATAGTCATATTACAGTTCCTGCTTTGGTTTTTTTTTTGGTTTTGTTTTTTGTTTTTATTTTTTGAGGCAGGATCTTGCTCTGTCACCGAGGCTGGAGTGCAGTGGCGTGATTTCAGCTCACTGCAGCCTCCGCCCCCAGGCCTCAAGTGATCCTCCCACTTCAGTCTCCCATGTAGCTGGGACCACAGGCATGCACCACTACCTATTTTTTTTGTATTTTTAGTAGAGATGGTTCCTTACCATGTTGGCCAGGCTAGTAGTCTCGAACTCCTGAGTTCAAGCAATCTGCCCCACCTTGGCCTCCCAAAGGATTGGGATTACAGGCGTTAGCCACTGCACCCAGCATAGTTGCCTCTTTAACATGTCTTTAAACATGTTAAATATACTTATTTTTCTTTTGTGTCCAAAAATAGCAAAAACTGTTTCTTTGCTATGTTGTTTCTGCTGTCTCCTGTTTATGGAGGCTTGCTATGTGTGTGTGTGAACACCAAGTTTTCTAGCATGTTCCTCTGAGAATTTATAAATGCTTCTGGCAGGCACATAGAGATACTACCATTAGGGGTAACTTTAAGCTTTTGGCCTGGACTTTTTTTTTTTTTTCTTGAGACAGAGTCTCCCTCTGTTGCCCAGGCTGGAGTGCAATGGTGCGATCTTGGCTCATTGCAACCTCCGCCTCTGGGGTTCAAGTGATTTCTCCTGCCTCAGCCTCCAGGGTAGCTGGGACTACAGGCTTGTACCACCATGCCTGCCTAATTTTTGTATTTTTAGTAGAGACGAGGTTTTACCATGTCGCTCAGGTTGGTCTGGAACTCCTGACCTCAGGTAATCCACCCACCTTGGCCTCCCAAAGTGCTGGGATTATAGGCGTGAGACAACATGCCCGGCTGGCTTGGACTTTTAAAAAGCATAAACATAGCTGAGCATCATGTCTCATTCCCCCCAACACTTTGGGAGGCTGAGGCGGGAGGTTCATTTGAGCTGAGGAGTTCAAGACCGTCCTGGGCAATAGAGTCAGACTTCATTTCTACACAAAATAAACAAAAACTGGCTAGGCATGGTGGCACACACCTGTAGTCTCAGCTACTGGGTAGGCTGAGATGGGAGGATCTCTTGAGCCTGGGAGATCAAGGCTGCAGTGAGCCAAGATTGCACCAACTGCACTCCAATCTAGGCAACAGAAAAAAAGTCACAAATGTGAATTTATGTAAAAATAGAAACATAAAAAACAGAAGCACAGACTGTGACCCCAAACCTATGTAAGGGGCCAAGCTCTAGTTACTCTACTTGGTAGAGACTTTTCTCTCTTTTACCCAGAACTAAAATCTAGATGGGTAGAAGGGTAAATTTCCCTACATCCCCCCATTGTTCACCCTCCCATTTGTTTAGCAGTTTTACTGAGGATGTTGTGTCTGGGAATCTTGGGTTTAAAATGTATCAATTTGTTCACTTCAGTTACTTTAGTCAGCATTTTTTGGTACTGGGAGGAGTATTCAGGATATTGTTTGCCAGTTTGCTCAGTTTCTTTATCTGTAAAATAAGGATAATGTAGGATCTACTTCGTAAGTTTTTTCTGAGGATTGAAATAGTGTGTGGAAAACACTTAAGATTATTGCCTATGATTATTACACATTTAAATCGCTTCCTTAGAGTAGTGAGTAGCAGGTAAACTACTACTATACTGCTACTCAGGAAATTGGGGTCAAGTACATTTCTTGTTTTGTAATGGAAGTTTTTGCTTAGAGTTTATCTCTTGGATGGGTTCCCTCTGAGAATATACAGCCCCACAAATTGCTATCTATAAGAAACATTAAAGAAAGCCAAACTTCTATATAAGATCCCAAAAAGAGGATAAAAAGTTAAATTCAAGTTTGTTTTTGTTCATCCTGAGTCTCATTGTGTGGCCTAATACCTAGGTGCAGCTGACGAGATCATGTTGCCTTGTGAATTTTGTGAGGAGCTCTACCCAGAGGAACTGCTGATTGACCATCAGGTGTGTTATGAATTACTTGAGGACTTTTAGTAGGATTGTATGCAGGCCATAATTGGTGTTACAGGCCACATGAGGCCTTGAACAAATCATTTTAATACAATGCCCATGGTAGGAATAGCAAGTGTTCTTTTCCATGATGTGAGTGGCATACAGATATGAAAACTTAGCCTTGTTCCTTCTTAGAAAAAGTGATGGCAGTGATGTGTGCCTGTAGTCCCAGCTACTCAGGAGGCTGAGGTGGGAGGATTGCTTGAGCCCATGAGTTTAAGGCCAGCCTAGGCAACATAGTGAGACCCCAGCTCTAGCAAAATAAAAGGGGGGCAGGGAATGATGCTTATTTCAGCAGACCTAGAAATCTCATGCTAGCAGCCCTTTCATGTGGTAGTGACTGGTGCACATATATCTCCACTACCCGTCTTGTGATCTGGTCTCATCTCATGCCACATTTTGATTTATTGGAGCTGTATTGAAGTCCTTGCATTTTTCTAGAAAGGTCAAGGGTGTTTTCTGCACATTACTTTATCTACCTGAAAGGTGTCTGGCCTTCTGCCCCTGTCTCCTTAACACATCCAACAACACAGACCCCTTACTTGTAGAGCTGGTTCAGATGTGACTTTATGGAAGCCATCCTGAGAGGTACTATGAAGGCTAGTTCAGGAACCACACCTGTGTGCTTCTGAAAGTCTGTGCCCACCTCTCTTATGGTTTGTCACTTTATGATGTGGTCTTCTGATTTTCCTGTTGGTCTGCACTACTAGGCTGAGTTCCCTGAGGGCAGGTTCTGGGTTTTCCCAGTTTCGGAATCTCTAAATACTTGGTATCTGAAAAGGTATCAGTTATTTGAATGATTGACTATTCTTGAGCCATTTAGGAATGATGAGCAAATAGCTTTATGTGTTTGAGGATTACCTGATGGAGGGGACTTCTGTTTTTTTTTTTTTTTTTTTGAGACGGAGTCTCACTCTGTCACCTAGGCTGGGGCGCAGTGATGCGATCGGGGCTCACTGCAACCTCTGCCTCCAGAGTTCCGGCTGTTCTCCTGCCTTAGCCTCCTGGGTAGCTGGGACTACAGGTACACACCACCATGCCCGGCTAATTTTGTATTTTTCGTAGAGACAGGGTTTCACCATGTTGGCTAGGCTGGTCTCAAACTCCTAACCTTGTGACCCGCCCACCTCAGCCTCCCAAAGTGCTGAGATTACAGGCATGAGCCACTACGCCTGGCCTGGAGGGAATTTCTTGTTCTCTCAATACTCTGATTTGGTTTGGCGTAGTCTGGCATTTCCACAACTACTAAGTAGTGCCTGTACTCTGGATGATGGAACATACTTTCCCCCATAAATGAAATAATATATTATTTGAATACATGTAGTTTTTGTTTTGGGAGTACCATAGAAAATCCATTAATAAAGATAATAAAGAATATTTGTGCCTCTCTTTTACTGTATGGGTGTGGTGGGAAGAACCTTGAATCTTTTCAAATTAATTTAAAAAGAATGAACACACTTAGAAAAACCACAAAAATATTTAAAAGTAAAATGAGTGTTCTATGTGTATTCCTCTTTTTAGTTTCTCTTTCCAATATTAAGCATTTTAAATTTTTTTTTTTTTTTTTTTTTTTTTGAGACGGAGTCTCACCCTGTCGCCCAGGCTGGAGTGCAGTGGTGCGATCTCGGCTCACTGCAACCTCTGCCTCCCGGGTTCAAGCAGTTCTCTGCCTCAGCCTCCCAAGTAGCTGGGATCATAGGCAAGTGCCACCACGCCCGGCTAATTTTTGTATTTTTAGTAGAGACGGGGTTTCACCATCTTGGCCAGGCTGGTCTTGAACTCCTGACCTTGTGATCCACCTGCCTCGGCCTCCCAAAGTGCTGGGATTACAGGCGTGAGCCACCACGCCCGGCCAAGCATTGTTAAAATTATATGACTTCTTCTAGAAAATATTTTAGAAATGTAGTTGTTTTCTTAACCTCTGATTTTTGTTTTTAACCTATATTTTTTGAATGACAGACAAGCTGTAACCCTTCACGTGCCTTACCTTCACTCAATACTGGCAGCTCTTCCCCCAGAGGGGTGGAGGAACCTGATGTCATCTTCCAGAACTTCTTGCAACAGGCTGCAAGTAACCAGTTAGACTCTTTGATGGGTCTGAGCAATTCACACCCTGTGGAGGAGAGCATCATCATCCCATGTGAATTCTGTGGGGTACAGCTGGAAGAGGAGGTGCTGTTCCATCACCAGGTAAGGGTCCCTGGAGTCCCTGTCCATGTGGCTCTGTGAGTGAACCTGAGGCTTCCAGAGTTGAGAACACTTCCTTAGCCTTTAAGTTGCATTCCATCCTGACAAGGAATGCACACACTTGGCTTCTGGCCATGTCGTCTTTGTGAGCTGTCTGTGGTAACCAATACCGCAGGCTTTCAGACTTTCCCTCCCTTCGGGCAACTGAAGCCATCTTGTTACTAGCTGAGGACCAAAGAGCCAGGACTCTATTTGAGCAGGTGTGGAAGGAAGCCTTGTCAGAGGGTTTAGATGAGAGTCTCCCTGCTTTTCATCAGGTGGGTTTTTCCCATTGTGGTGGCATTTGAGACTTGCATTCTAGGAGACCTGAGGGTCTACTTCTGGTTTTGTCCTGTGGATGACCCTCACTGGGGCCATCTGTAAGTGAGGGAGTTGGACTAGACAATATGAAGTCATTTTTCAGTATTTACAGTATAGGATTCCAATCTGTTAGTGGAAAAAATGTTTTCTGCCCAATCGTATATGTTATGGGGAGTGAGAGTCAACACTGCAGCTACCATTTCTGTAGTTGATGCCATGCAGCTGTTACTAGAACATTGTACATTTCATTTCTGTAATAAAGACTCCTGCTTTTCAGAGGCCAGGCGCGGTGGCTTATGCCTGTAATCCCAGCACTTTGGGAGGCTGAGGTGGGCAGATCACTTGAGGTCAAAAGTTTGAGACCAGCCTGGCCAACATGGTGCAACCCCATCTCTACTAAAAATACAAAAATTAGCTGGATGTGGTGGCGGGCACCTGTAATCCCAGCTACTCAGGAGGCTGAGGCATGAGAATCACTTGAACCTGGGAGGCGGAGGTTGCAGTGAGCCGAGATCATACCACTGCACTCCAGCCTGGGTGACAGAGCGAGACTCTGTCTCAGAAAAAAAAAAAAGAAAGAAAGAAAAAGACTCTTGCTTTGGGATCAAACAGTAGATAAGCGACTGCTTACCCTCTAGGGCAGACTGAAATAAGCAACCACACAAATAAATACTCTGGTCAGAGTATAGAAATGCTCTTCAGCTGCTCTGAAGGTAGTGAGTTATCTCAGTTGATTGTTCACAGTTACAGATTGAACTCCTTGTTCTACTCTTTTCCCCCTTCTCACTATTGCACTTGAATAGTCTTAAAAAACAACAAAAAAGAAAGAAATGTTTTTCTGGGCTACAAGACCAGCCCTTCCTGCATCCCTGCACAAATCAGAAAGTGCTTCTGTCAGTGCCTCATGTGCCGATGGGATTGAATGCAACCATTCCAGATGTGTGGTTACTGAAAGTTCCCAGAACTTTCAGAGGTTGTCAAAGTCCCCCTCCAGATGAGGAATACACTGTTGTGCCTCCCATCACATGCTCTTTTCTGGGAATAACTCAATTCAGAGGTACTAATTCTGGTTTTTCTTGTTTAGGACCAGTGTGACCAACGCCCAGCCACAGCAACCAACCATGTGACAGAGGGGATTCCTAGACTGGATTCCCAGCCTCAAGAGACCTCACCAGAGCTGCCCAGGAGGCGTGTCAGACACCAGGGTATTTATTAGCCAGGACTCAGCCAAGGCCACAGGTCTACTACTGGCTCTGGCCTGTTTACCACTTCTCATCCAGTGCTCTAACGTGGGGATTACCTGCATCTCGAATTTCCAAACACACTAGGGTCTCATGGGGGACTCCTCTGCAGGTAGTTGTGGTCCCACATTAGACTGAGCTCTCTCAAGTGTGTGATTTTTAGGGTAATGGCTTTGCAGACATCCATGAGATACACGTAGTAGTAAGTGCTTGTAATAAGTTTCTGGTTTCCTGTCTGTGCACTTAGTGGATTATTTGTAGATAATTTGCAGACCTTATGGTAGCTACCTTGGGCCCCCATTTCAAGTTGAAATACACTTAGGGTACTCAAACCTATTATTATTATTTATTTTTAATTTTTTTGTAGAGACAGAGTCTTGCTCTGTCACCTAGGCTGGAGTGCAGTGGCACAATCATAGCTTACCGCAGCCTCAAACTCCTGGGCTCAAGTGATCCTCCCTCCTCAGCTTCCCAAGTAGCTGGGACTACAGGCACACTCTACTACACCCAGCTAATTTTTTTGTATTTGTAGAGATAGGGTCTTGCTCTGTTGCCCAGGGTGATTTCAAACTCTTGGCCTCAAGCAGTCCTCCTGCCCTGGACTCCCAAAGCATTGGGGTTACATGCGTGGGCCACTGTGACTGACCTCAAACTTATTTATTTTATTTTATTTTTTTAGACAGGGTCTCTTTGTCATCCAGGCTGGAGTGCAGTGGCGTGATCACAGCTCACTGCAGTCTCGACCTTTTGAGCTCAAGTGATTCTCCCACCCTTAGCCTCCTGAGTAGCTGGGACTATAGGTAGGCTAGGTGCCCACCAACACACCCAGCTAATTTTTAATTTTTTTTTGTAGAGTTGGGGTTTTGCCACATTGTCCAGGCTGATCTTGAACTCCTGGGCTCAAGTGTTCCTCCCAGCTCGGCCTCCCAAAGTGTTGGGATTACAGGTGTGAGCCATCACACCCAGCCTCAAACTTATTATTATTACTTAAGAGCATCATGTTTAGGCAAGTAAACTGTTTTTGAAACCTCACCACCACAAAGCCAATTAGAAATTATTTTTTGGCTGGGCATGGTGACTCACGCCTGTAATCCCAGCACTTTAGGAGGCTGAGGTGGGCGGATCACAAGGTTGGGAGTTCAAGACCAGCCTGGCTGATATCATGAAACCCCGTCTCTACTAAAAATACAAAAATTAGCTGGACGTGGTGGCGGGCGCCAGTAGTCCCAGCTACTTGGTAGGCTGAGGCAGGAGAATCACTTGAATCCAGGAGGCAGAGGCTGCAGTGACCCAACATCATGCCACTGCACTCCAGTCTGGGCGACAGAGCAAGACTCCATCTCAAAAAAAAAAAAAAAAAAAAATTGTTTTTCAAGGTTTGCTTGCACACTGTTGTTGAACAGTTAGGAGGCTGTCTTTGAGGACTCAGATATGTGCAGAATTGATAAAATATCCCCATCTCTGCCCTGGAGATGTGGGTTCCAGCGGCCTTTTGGGGTGAGCAGTTGTCTTTTTTTTTTTTTTTTTTTTTTGAGACAGAGTCTTGCTCTGTCTTGGCCAGGCTGGAGTGCAGTGGCATGATCTTGGCTCACTGCAGCCTTCACCTCCTGGGTTTAAGTGATTCTCCTGGTCTCAGTCTCCTGAGTAGCTGAGACTATAGCCGTGTACCACCTCACCTGGCTAATTTTGTATTTTTTTTTTTTAGTAGAGATGGGATTTCACCATGTTGGCCAGGCTGGTCTCGGACTCTTGACCTCAGCTGATCGCCCCAACCTTGGCCTCCCAAAGTGCTGGGTTTACAGGCATGAGCCACCACACCTGGCTGAGCAGTTGTCTTCTATCTGGAATCTTTTTGTTCCTGCCCTAAACCTGGCACTATAGCCAGAGCAGGCTTTTTCCTAAAGCTGTTACCATTTTCTCTTCTCAGGAGACCTGTCTTCTGGTTACCTGGATGATATTAAGCAGGAAACAGCTAATGGGCCCACCTCCTGTCTGCCTCCCAGCCGACCCATTAACAATATGACAGCTACCTATAATCAGCTATCGAGATCAACATCAGGCCCCAGACCTGGGTGCCAGCCCAGCCCTCCTCTTGTGCAGAAGCTCAACAACTCAGACAGCCAGGACATCCGGGGGCGGAATCGAAACAGCCAGAATGGGGCCATAGCCCCTGGGCACGTTTCAGTGATTCGCCCTCCTCAAAATCTCTACCCAGAAAACATTGTGCCCTCTTTCTCCTGTGGACCTACAGGGAGATACAGAGCTAGGTAAGAATCAGTAGCCCAGGAATGGGGCTTGGGAGTAGCTGAAGTGAACATGGGCAAAGGCCTGGTTACCCTTGCCGGGCCTGGGGTAAGACTGAGGTCCTTGCCTGGTAAGGGGAGGAGTATGGATTTTCCCTGTATTGTTACCTGACTCCAAAAAAATTATTTTGTGGCCCATGGGTTTTTTGGGGTTTGTCTGGTAGCATAGGGCTGCTTCCTGTTCCCTCTGAGTTTGTTGACCTTTGCTCAGGGACACTTTAGGAGCTAGTTTCCAATTGTTTTCTTTCAGTGGTGGGAGTGAAGGTGGCAGGAATTCTGGGGTCACCCCTGCAGCTGCCAACTACTGCAGCAGAACTGCAAAGGTAAGGTGGGCTCCAGCCCAGGATGCTCAGGGGGGACTCAGACATGGTGGGGCTTGTGTGGCTCCTGAAGTTGTAGAAGTTGCTGGGACCAGGCTGGTTGTGGTTCAAAGATTGTTCCTTTGGCTTTTGAGGAGAAGGTTTCTAAGGAAGCAGGACATTTTCAGGGATCCAGGGGAGGAGTAGTGCTCTTTCACTTTTTACGTAAAGCTTCATTTGTGTTGTGTTGTTCACCAGGCAAAGCCCTCCAAGCAACAAGGAGCTGGGGATGCAGAGGAGGAAGAGGAGGAGTAATGGTATCTCCAGAGACTTTACATCGGTTCCTGTATTCTGTGCACAGCAGCACTTGCTGCCGTGCAGGCCCACCTCTCTGGCTCTTTGGGTGGGAGAGATTTTCCAGATTTTAGATTTTTCTAGGTTATGGCCATTTTGTGTCTTTTGAGGTTGTGCTGTGGGGGTTTGGGTTTGAGGGAAGGGAGCAGGGTGGCGGTTGAGGAACGCTTCAGCCTTAGCTGCTACCTTTTGGCAGCAGTGAAATACAAGCTGCAGCCTCGGCTGCCAGAGCTCCCTTTTGACAAGTCGCCACTGCCCCTTGGTGCTGTGTGGTCCCGGTGGAAGGAGGGGAAGATTTTGGAAACCTGTTAGCCACCAGTAAACTGATTCTCTGCCCTGTTGGGGCCTAAATTTGGGGGCTTTTGGGCAACCTCTCCCTGTACTGCCTCTGTCCACACCCGATTGGGCCCCAGGTGTGTGTGAGGCTCTGGTAAGGTGCTCAGGCCACTTGCAATGTCTGTCAGTAACGAGGCTTTTGATGTGTTGAGCTGGAGGTGAGTGGACTGGGGGCTGTGTTTTAAGCTGCTTCCTTGGCATTTGGCATCACTGCCTTCTGTTCCTGGGGGAGCATGGATCTTTTGTCCTCACTGCTTTCTAATGGGGAGGGCTGAGGGCTCCCTGTCCCCACAGGGGTATGTTGGGCTCTGCCCCAGCCCCATGCTTGCTCTGAAAACCAAGTGTCAGAGCCCCTTCCCCTTGTTTTTATGTTACTATTATAATAATTATTAACTTCCTTGTAATAGAAATAAAGTTTGTACTTGGAGTTCAGCTCAGTCTTGTGGTTCCTTCTCCTGTGTGCTTTAGAGACTGCAGGGAGGCCAGGGTGGGCTGGAGTCAGCCCTGGGGTTGGAGGAGGTGAGCAGGGCTGGGCTTTCTCTGGCACTCCAGTAACCCTTGCAGCTCCACCATGAGTCCCTTCTCGGAGTACACAGACATTGAACGTGTAGTGTTTTAAATTGGACTTCTGAGAAAACTGACAGGCTTGCTGTAGCTGTGGTGATGACTGGGGCTAGAATGGGTGCCTCTGACTGAATAGAGATAAGCAGATTCTTCAAAAGCCTTCATCCTGAGAGGAGTTGAGCCCTAGCAGGATTAGCTGTTACCCCTCAGTGCCTCTGTCTGTATAGGACCATCGAGCACCGCAGGTCATTTTGAGTTCCTTTGTTCTTCCAACAACCTGTTGGGGTGGGAAAGGTGGGAGGAACTGCCCTATTTCATAGATGGAACATTAGACACGGGAACCATGCGGCCAGTTCTTTGCAGAGGCAGGACTCTGAAAAGAATTATCCTGAGAGAAAAAAGCTGCATGCGCGTGTGCGTGCGCGCACACACAAACAATACACAGTAGGGTTAGATCTTTTAGTGCATGTCAGTTATATCTCAGTAAAACAAAATCACCTTAGCTCAGTGAGACTTTCATGTGTTGGGTGAAAGAAACTGGAAGGAATCGGACTTGCATGGCTTCTGCTGTCATTGAAATCCCCCTGGGACTTCAAAAAGTTGGGAGGAAGGATCCAGGGCAGCTCTAAGTCCTCTCCCCAGCTGGGCCAGAGAGGCAGTCATGTTGCCCTTTACTGTCTGTTGGGGTGTGGAGATAGACCTGTCAGAAAGTCAAACTCTCCCCACTCTGCCTTTGGTTGGATTAGACATTGAGTAAAATAGCAGGGGGTTGGTTGGTTTTACACTGTTTTTTGAGACAGAGTCTTGCTCTGTTGCCTGGGCTGGAGTGCAGTGGTGCGATCTTGACTCACTGCAACTTCCACCTCCCAGGTTCAAGTGATTCTCCTGCCTCAGCCTCTTGAGTAGCTGGGATTACAGGTGCACACCACTACATTGGGCTAATTTTTGTATTTTAGTAGAGATGGTTTCACCATGTTGGTCAGGCTGGTCTCAAACTCCTGACCTCAAGTGGTCCTCCCACCTCGGCCTCCCAAAGTGCTGGGATTACAGGCGTGAGCTACCGCACTTGGCCTGTTTGACATTTTTTAAAGTAACCTATAGTTTCTAAATGTTTTATAACGAATATACTTTTAAAAAGTACCATATGCACCGGGCACGGTGGCTCACACCTGTAATCCCAGCGCTTTGGGAGGCCGAGGTAGGCAGATCACGAGGTCAGGAGATTGAGACCATCCTGGCTAACACGATGAAAACCCATCTCTACTAAAAAATACAAAAAATTAGCCAGGCGTGGTTGCAAGCACCTGTAGTCCCAGCTACTCAGGAGGCTGAGGCAGGAGAATGACATGAACCTGGGAGGCGGAGCTTGCAGTGAGCTGAGATCGTGCCACTGCACTCCAGCCTGGGCAACAGAGACTCTGTCTCAAAAAAAAAAAAAAAAGTGCTGTATGCAACTAAAGCCAAATACAGCTAAAAAGAGTTTTAAAATAATTCCTTGTCCTCTTCTCCCAAAATCCTCTCCCAAGAGTTGACTGCTTTTAGTTTTTTTAAGCTTTTTTTTTCTGGTATTCACTGCCATATTTCCAAATCATGCATTTGACAACACTGCAGTTTTTAGCTTTTATCACATTTGTTAGCATTCTGTTGATAATTTTTTTTTTTTTTTTTTTTTTTTTTTTGTGTGAGACGGAGTCTCGCTCTGTCGCCCAGGCTGGAGTGCAGTGGCGCGATCTCGGCTCACTGCAAGCTCTGCCTCCTGGGTTCACGCCATTCTCCTGCCTCAGCCTCTCCGAGTAGCTGGGACTACAGGCGCCCGCCACCACGCCCGGCTAATTTTTTGTATTTTTAGTAGAGACGGGGTTTCACCGTGGTCTCGATCTCCTGACCTCGTGATCCGCCCGCCTCGGCCTCCCAAAGTGCTGGGATTACAAGCGTGAGCCACCGCGCCCGGCCTTCTGTTGATAATTTTTTTCCCTGAACTCTGAGAGGGGATTGCAGACATTGTGCCTCTTAACCTCAAATGCTTCAGCATGTATTTCCTCAGAACAAGGATGTTCTCTTACTACAACCATTATTAGGAAATTAACTTTGATACAAACTTTAATTTATAAAATTTATTCAAATTTTACCAGTTATCCCAATAATGACCTTTATAGCAAAAAAAAAAAAAAAAATTTCCTCTGGTCCAAGATCATGCCTTGTATTTAGTTATGCCTCTTTAGCCTCCTTACTCTGGCATAACTTCTTAGATTTATTTTCCTTGACATTTTTGAGGAGTATAGGCCAGTGATTTTGCAGAATGTCCTGTAACTTGTGTTTGTCTGATGTTTTCTTATTATTAGATTCTGATTATGTGGTTTTGAGAGGAATAGCAGAGATGATGATGTATCTTTCCCAATGCATGATATCAGAGGCACATGGTGTCAGTTCCATTACTGGAAACAACTAATTACTTGGTTAAGACATTAGTCTGCCATGTTTCTCCATTGTAAAGTAACTATTTGGTGGGGAGATAATTGAGATTATACATAATCCTGCTCCTTATCAAACCTTCATCTACTAGTTTTAGCATCCAGGATGATTCTTGCCTGAATTATTACTATTCATATGGTGACTCTCTAACTGGATCATTTCTTCTGCATTTTATTTGGTATTCTCTTTTAAGGAAGAGCTGTCTGATTTCCGTTAATCTATCTTAGCTGAAATTAAAAGTGTCCTGAAAGCCTCACTTTTACTTTCTAGGTTTTTATAGTCCAATGCCATTCTTTCTGACTTGGCATATAACCAGTCTCCTTTGAAGCTTTTTAGGAGCCCATCTATCCCTAGTTTGGTGTGGATTATTTTTCTATTCAAAGAGTGACACTTAGCACTTTCATTCTGGGAACTTAGGTCTTCTTCCTGTTTTTCAGAATTTTCTCCTATTATTATGTTGGCAATTTCTTTCCTGTTTTTTCTCTTTGCAGATTTCCAATTACAGTTGGATGTTGGATGTTGACCCTCTTCGACTGATCATTTTTATTTTCTTTGTCATTTTTACTTTATGGAAGATTTCGTCAGCTTTATCCTTTTATCCTTATATTAAGCTTATTTCTGATACTAATTTTCTTTCTTTTTTGAGACAGAGTCTCGTATATTCACCCAGGCTGGAGTGCAAGTGGCATGATCTTAGCTCACTGCAACCTCTGCCTTCCAGGTTCTAGCAATTCTTCCGCCTCAGCCTCCCAAGTAGTTGGGATTACAGGCACCTGCCACCACACCCGGCTAATTTTTGTATTTTTAGTAGAGACGGGGTTTCACCATGTTGGCCAGGCTGGTCTCAAACTCCTGACCTTAGGTGATCCACCCGCCTCAGCCTCCCAAAGTGCTGGGATTACAGGTCTGAGTCACCACACCTGGCCTCTAATAGTAATTTTCAAAACCTGTATCTTTTATCCTCTCACAGTCTTTTTTTCCCCTATTTAATGGATACTTTTTCTTATACTTTTGCATCATAGTTATTTTTTGATATCTTCTACTCTTTGTGTTGTCCATTTCCTGGGAGTTATTTTCACTTCAGTATTTTATGTTGTAGACTTTTCCTTCTGATACTTCTTGGCTGGCTGGCTATGTATGTAAGCATAGGGCACTAAGAGCAACTCTCCTCAACTGCTGGTTTTCACTGTAGGGCAATCAGGTGGCATTTTCACTGGCAATCCCTAGAAGTCAATCTCTATAGGTCTTTTCTCAGAGTTAGTTTAGAGAGAGGTCTTCTGGTCTGCAGTCTAAACCTGGAGTGGCACTGTGAAAGGGGTTGGGATGTTCAGAAGACAGACTTTATTTTGTCCCCATTTTGGTCTGGTCATTCCTTCTCCAAATACCACAGGGCTGGAGCTGTGAGTTTCTGAGGTTGTTTCTCCAAATATATGTAACTTCTGGTCTTGTTAATTCTAACTGCTTTTTACATGAACTTCCAATCTCTGTTTTTCCCTGGCACATGGGGCCTCCAATTCTTCTCCATTACATTTTTTTTTAAAGACAGTGCAAATAATCTTGCTTCTTATGATATACTCTAAGTCATTTATTATTCTTTCATCAGCTGTCCTTTTTCATAAATTGTGATTGAAGTTACAGATGTCTCTTGGTTTCATGAAGACAGAATGTGTGCTTTTCTTTCTTGACTTTCCCTGTTTTGGCCTACTTATAAGAAACCACCTATATAGTACAACGTTCCTATAGAAAAGTGCATGGATGTGTACAGCTAAGTGTGAACACATATTTGTCACCACTACCCAAATCAAGAAACAGAACGTTACTAAGATACTACAACACTCCTCACACTCCCAGGCCACTCTCCCCATCCCGGTACAAACGTAACCCACGCCTTGACATTCTATCACTGTCAGTTATTACTGTCCACGTTCAACATTATCCATGGAATCCTACCATTAAGTAGCCTCTTAGGTCTAGCTTCTTTTGCTGATCATTATGTTACTGGCTCACCCATGTTGTTGCATGTAGCAGTGGTTTGTTCATTTTCTTCCAGTACAGTATTTCATTGTATGCCAATAATTTATTCTGGCTGGGCGCGGTGGCTCACGCCTGTAATCCCAGCACTTTGGGAGGCCAAGACAGGCAGATCGCTTGAGGTCAGGAGTTTGAGACAAGCCTGGTCAACATGGTGAAACCCCGTCTCTACTAAAAATACAAAAATTAGCTGGGCGTGGTGGCGGGCACCTATAGTCCCTGCTACTGGAGAGGCTGGGGCACGAGAATCGCTTGAACTTGGGAGGCAGAAGTTGCACTGAGCCTAGATCGTGCCACTGCACTCCAGCCTGGGTGACAGAGTAAGACTTTGTCTCAAAAAAAAAAAAAAAGAAAAAGAAAACAAAATTTATTCCACTGTTGATGGACCTTCAACTTGCTTCCAGTTTTGGCTGTGACTGTCAGTGCTGCTGTGAACTTTCTCACACATGTCCTTTGGCAAATGTGGGTAATTCTATTGGGTTTATTAACTGTGAGTGGGATCGCTGGGTTTATAGGTATGTGTAGAGATAGTACCAAACAGTTTTCCAAAATAGGAGTTTACATTTTCATAAGCAGTGTATGAGAATTCTGTTGTTCCACATCTTCCCCAACCATGGTATTGTCTTCCTAATCCTTTTGGTGGTGTAGTATATCACATTGACATTTTATTTTATTTTATCTTTTTTATTTTTTGAGACGGAGTCTTGCTCTGTTGCCCAGGCTGGAGTGCAGTGGCACAACCTCAGCTCTCTGCAAGCTCTGCCTCCTGGGTTCAAGCGATTCTCCTGCCTCAGCCTCCAGAGTAGCTGGGACTACAGGCACGCACCAACACACCTGGCTAATTTTTGTATTTTCAGTAGAGATGGCATTTTGCCTTTTTGGCCAGGTTGGTCTTGAACTCTCCATCTTGACCTCAAGTGATCCTCCCTCTTTGGCTTCCCAAAGTGCTGGGATTAGAGGTGTGAGCCTCTGCACCCGGCACATTGTCATTTTAATCTGTAGTTCCCTGCTGACAAATGAAGATGAGTATCTTCTCTTTAGTGGATGGTACACTTTTCGAATGGTACTTATTTCTCAAGAGGCAGCCCAGTGCAATGGCCTCAGCAGTGGAGAGCAGGGGACTCCTGGTTCTGCTCAGCCAGGGAGACAGCTAGGCATCTCGTTCCTCAGCTTCTCATCTAAACAGAAATCTCTCTTTGCTGTGAGTGGTTGTGTTTGCTCCCTGTTCCCAGTACCCTGAAGCAACAGACAGGGGAAGGAAGGAAAGCTGCCTGTTCTTTGTTGAAGAGGGTCCTTGTTCTGCCTATAAAAAAGACACATCTGGGACACTTCCACCAAAGTTAGCATTTAAAAAAAAATTATTATACTTTAAGTTCTGGGCTACATGTGCAGAATGTGGAGGTTTGTTACACAGCTATACATGTGCCATGGTGGTTTGCTGCACCCATCAACCTGTCACCTACATTAGGTATTTCTCCTAATGGTATCCCTCCACTATTCCCCCGCCCCCGACAGGCCTCGTGTGTGATGTTCCTCTCCCTGGATCCATGCATTCTCATTGTTCAACTCCCACTTACGAGTGAGAACATGCAGTGTTTGGTTTTCTGTTCCTGTGGTAGTTTGCTGAGAATGGTTTCCAGTTTCATCCATGTCCCTGCAAAGGACATGAACTGATTCTTTTTTTATGGCTACATAGTATTCCATGGTGTTGTTAGATATGAGTTCTAAATTTCTTTTCAAAGAATCAACATGTCAGTATGTTCAATTCTTTGCCTTCTAAACTTAGCTTCCTCATAAAGCAACCTTTTTCGATTACCTGCTCCACCCTGACGCATTCTGATTACCTGCTCTGTCATAACCATTTTTCCCACCAAACCACTCACCCCATCACTCTCTTTAAATTAGCCAATTGGAATTAGTTTAGCCTGTGCAGTCTAACCCTAGCCAATAGGGGAATGACACAGCAGCAGGGGCTACGTGCATCAGAAATAAGAACCCCTTCCCCTCGCCCAAGTGTGCGCTCACCATTGCTCCATCTGTAAGGGTGCACCCTTCTATAGAAGTAACTTGCCTTGCTGAGAATTAAGAAAATTTTACATTTGAGCGCTATTTCTTTTGTGGCACCAAAACTTCCTTTATAAGTTTATATGTGCCGCATTTTCTTTATACAGTCTTTTTTTTTTTTTTTTTTTTTGAGATGGAGTCTCACTCTCTCACCCAGGCTGGAGTACAGTGGTGCGATCTGGGCTCACTGCAAGCTCTGCCTCCCGGGTTCACACCGTTCTCCTGCCTCAGCCTCCCGAGTAGCTGGGACTACAGGCGCCCATCCCCACGCCTGGCTAATTTTTTTTTGTATTTTTAGTAGAGACGGGGTTTCACCATGTTAGCCAGGTTGGTCTCGATCTCCTGAATCCAGTCTATCATTGATGGCATTTGGGTTGGTTCCAAGTCTTTGCTATTGTGAACAGTGCTGCAATAAACATACATGTTCATGTGTTTTTACAGTAGAATGATTTATATACCCAGTAATGGGATTGCTGGGTCAAATGGTATTCTGATTCTAGATCCTTGAGGAATCACCACACTGTCTTCCACAATGATTGAACTAATTTACACTCCCACCAACAGTGTAAAAGCATTCCTATTTCTCCACATCCTCTCCAGCATCTATTGTTTCCTGACTTTTTAATGATCGCCATTCTAACTGGGGTGAGATGGCATCTCATTGTGGTTTCGATTTGCATTTCTTTAATGACTAGTGATGAGCTTTTTTTCA
The DNA here is from genome assembly GCF_009828535.3 of Hylobates moloch. Lineage (NCBI taxonomy): Eukaryota > Metazoa > Chordata > Mammalia > Primates > Hylobatidae > Hylobates > Hylobates moloch. The sequence goes on along the minus strand of NW_026652287.1, from coordinate 20,778,426 downwards.
TGTTTGTTGGCCGCATAAATGTCTTCCTTTGAGAAGTGTCTGTTCATATCCTTCACCCACTTTTTGATGGGATTTGTTTTTTTCTTGTAAATTTGTTTAAGTTCTTTGTAGATTCTGGATATTAGCCCTTTGTCAGATGGATAAATTGCAAAAATTTTCTCCTATTCTGTAGGTTGCTTGTTCACTCTGATGACAGTTTCTTTTGCTGTGCAGAAGCTCTTTAGTTTAATTAGATCCCATTTGTCTATTTTGGCTTTTTTTGTTGTCATTGCTTTTGGTGTTTTAGTCATGAAGTCTTTGCCCATGCCTATGTCCTGAGTGGTACTGCCTACGTTTTCTTCTGGGGTTTTTATGGTTTTAGGTCTTACATTTAAGTCTTTAATCCATCTTGAGTTAATTTTTGTATAAGGTGTAAGGAAGGGGTCTGGTTTCAGTTTTCTGCATATGGCTAGCTAGTTTTCCCAGCACCATTTATTAAATAGGGAATCCTTTTCCCATTGCTTGTTTTTGTCAGGTTTGTCAAAGATCAGATGGTTGTAGATGTGTGGTGTTATTTCTGAGGCCTCTGTTCTGTTCCATTGGTCTATATATCTGTTTTGGTACCAGTACCATGCTGTTTTGGTTACTGTAGCCTTGTAGTATAGGTTGAAGTCAGGTAGCATGATGCTTCCAGCTTTTTCTTTTTGCTTAGGATTGTCTTGGCTATACAGGCTCTTTTTTGGTTCCATATGAAATTTAAAGCAGTTTTTTCTAATTCACAATGGTAGCTTGATGGTATAAATTACTTTGGGGAATATGGCCATTTTCACAATATTGATTATTCCTATCCATGAGTATGGAATGTTTTTCCATTTGTTTGTGTCCTTATTTCCTTGAGCAGTGTTTTGTAGTTCTCCTTCAAGAGGTCCTTCTCATCCCTTCTAAGTTGTATTCCTAGGTATTTTATTCTCTTTGTAGCAATTGTGAATGGGATTTGGCTGTTTATTATTGGTGTATAGGAATGCTTGTGATTTTTGCACACTGATTTTGTATCCTGAGATTTTGATGAAGTTGTTTATCAGCTTAAGGAGGTTTTGGGCTACACAATGGGGTTTTCTTTCCTTTTCTTTTCTTTTTTTTTTTTTTTTTTGAGACGGAGTCTTTCTCTGTCCCCTAGGCTGGAGTGCAGTGGCGCGATCTCGGCTCACCGCAACCTCCACCTCCTGGGTTCACGCCATTCTCCTGCCTCAGCCTCCCAAGTAGCTGGGACTACAGGCGCCCGCCAACACACCCGGCTAATTTTTTGTATTTTTAGTAGAGACGAGGTTTCACCGTGTTAGCCAGGATGGTCTCGATCTCCTGACCTCGTGATCCGCCCGCCTTGGCCTCCCAAAGTGCTGGGATTACAGGCTTGAGCCACCGTGCCCGGCCAACAATGGGGTTTTCTAAATATACAATTATGTCATCCGCAAACAGAGACAATATGATTTCCTCTCTTCCTACTTGAATACCCTTTATTTATCTTGCCTGATTGCCCTGACCAGAACTTCCAATACTATGTTGAATAGGAGTGGTGAGAGAGGGCATCCTTGTGCCAGTTTTCAAAGGGAATGCTTCCAGTTTTTGCCCATTCAGTATGATATTGGCTGTGGGTTTGTCATAAATAACTCTTATTATTTTGAGATGAGTTCCATCAATACCTAATTTATTGAGAGTTTTTAGCATGAAGCGGTGCTGAATTTTATCAAAGGCCTTTTCTGCATCTATTGAGATAATCATGTGTTTTTTGTCATTGGTCTATTTATATGATGGATTACATTTATTGATTTGAGTATGTTGAACCAGCCTTGCATCCCTGGGATGAAGTCGACTGGTGGATAAGCTTTTTGATGTGCTGCTGGATTCAGTTTGCCAGTATTTTTTTTTTTTTTTTTTTTTGAGACAGTCTCGCTCTGTTGCCCAGGCTGGAGTGCAGTGGCGTGATCTCGGCTCACTGCAAGCTCTGCCTCCTGGGTTCATGCCATTCTCCTGCCTCAGCCTCCCGAGTAGCTGGGACTACAGGCACACGCCTGACTAATTTTTTTTGTATTTTTAGTAGAGCCAGGGTTTCACCGTGTTAGCCAGTATGGTCTCGATCTTCTGACCTTGTGATCTGCCCACCTTGGCCTCCCAAAGTGCTGGGATTACAGGTGTGAGCCACTGTGCCCGGCCAGTTTACTAGTATTTTATTGAGGATTTTCACATTGATGTTCATCAGGGGTATTGGCCTGAAATTTCCTTTTTTTGTTGTGTCTCTGTCAGGTTTGGTATTAGGATGATGCTGGCCTCATAAAACGAGTTAGGGAGTAGTCCCTCTTTTTCTATTATTTGGAATAGTTTCAGAAGGAATGGTACCAGCTCCTCTTTGTACCTTTAGTAGAATTTGACTCTGAATCCATCTGGTCCTGGGTTTTTTTCGGTTGGTAGGCTATTAATTACTGCCTCAATTTCAGAACTTGTTATTGGTCTATTCAAGGATTTGACTTCTTCCTGGTTTAGTCTTGGGAGGGTGTATGTGTCCAGGAATTTATCAATTTCTTCTAGATTTTCTAGTTTATTTGCATAGAGGTGTTTATAGTATTCTCTGATGGTAGTTTGTATTTCTGTGGGATCAGTGGTAATATCCCCTTTATCATTTTTTATTGTGTCTATTTGATTCTTCTCTCTTCTCTATTAGTCTGGCTAGTGGTCTATTTTGTTAGTCTTTTCACAATGAGGTCCTGGATTCACTGATTTTTCGAAGGGGTTTTCCTGTCTCTATCTCCTTCAGTTTTGCTGTGATCTTAGTTCTTTCTTGTCTTCTGCTAGCTTTTGAATGTGTTTGCTCTTGCTTCTTTAGTTCTTTTAATTGTGATGTTAGGGTGTTGATTTTAGATCTTTCCTGCTTTCTCCTGTGGGCATTTAGTGCTATAAATTTCCCCCTCAACACTGCTTTAGCTGTGTCTCAGAGATTCTGGTACGTTGTTTTTGTTCTCATTGGTTTCAAAGAACTTATGTATTTCTGCCTTAATTTCATTATTTACCCAGTAGTCATTCAAGAGCAGGTTGTTCAGTTTCCATGTAGTTGTGCAGTTTTTGAGTGAGTTTCTTAATCCTGAGTTCTAATTTGGCTGCACTGTGGTCTGAGAGACTATTTGTTATAATTTCCATTCTTTTGCATTTGCAGAGGAGTATTTTACTTCCAATTATGTGGTCAATTTTAGAGTAAATGTGATGTGGTACTGAGAAGAATGTATATTCTGTTGATTTGGGGCGGAGAGTTCTGTAGATGTCTATTAGGTCCACATGGTCCAGAGCTGAGTTCAAGTCCTGAATATCCTTGTTAATTTTCTGTGTCATTGATCTAACATGGACAGTGGGGTGTTAAAGTCTCCCACTATTATTGTGTGGGAGTCTAAGCCTCTTTGTAGGCCTCTAGGAACTTACTTTATGAGCCTGGGTGCTCCTGTATTGGGTGCATACATATTTAGGATAGTGAGCTCTTCTTGTTGCACGGATCCCTTTACTATTATGTAATGCCCTTCTTTGTCTTTTTTGATCTTTGTCGGTTTAAAGTCTGTTGTATCAGAGACTAGGATTGCAACCCGTGCTTTTTTTTGCATTCCATTTGCTTCATAAACATTCTTCTATCCCTTTATTTTGAGCCTATGTGTGTCTTTCCACGTGAGGTGTGTCTTTGCATGTGAGATGGGTCTCCCGAATACAGCACATTGATGGGTCTTGACTCTAACCAATTTGCCAGTCTATGTCTTTTAATTTGGGCATTTAGTCCATTTACTTTTAAGGTTAATATCGTTATGTGTGAATTTGATCCTGTCATTATGATGCTAGCTGGTTGTTTTCCCTGTTAGTTGATGCAGTTTTTTCCTAGTGTCGATGGTCTTTATAATTTGGTATGTTTTTTTTTTTTTTTTTTGAGAAGGAGTCTCGCTCTGTCGCCCAGGCTGGAGTGCAGTGGCGCAATCTCGGCTCACTGCAAGCTCCGCCTCCCGGGTTCACGCCATTCTCCTGCCTCAGCCTCTCCGAGTAGCTGGGACTACAGGCGCCCGCCACCACGCCCGGCTAATTTTTTTGTATTTTTAGTAGAGACGGGGTTTCACCGTGGTCTCGATCTCCTGACCTTCGTGATCCGCCCGCCTCGGCCTCCCAAAGTGCTGGGATTACAAGCGTGAGCCACCACGCCCGGCCTTATAATTTGGTATGTTTTTGCAGTGGCTGGTCCTGCTTTTTCCTTTCCATATTTAGTGCCTCCTTTAGGAGATCTTGTAAGGCAGGCCTGGTGGTGACAGCATCTCTCAGCATTTGCTTGTGTGTAAAGGATTTTATTTCTCCTTTGCTTATGAAGCTTAGTTTGGCTGGATATGGAATTCTGGGTTGAAAATTCTTTTCTTTAAGAATGTTGAGGCCGGGCGCGGTGGCTCACGCCTGTAATCCCAGCACTTTGGGAGGCCGAGGTGGGAGGATCACCTGAGGTCAGGAGTTCGAGACCAGCCTCAACAAGGAGAAACCCCGTCTCTACTAAAAATACAAAATTAGCTGGGCGTGGTGGTGCATGCCTGTAATCCCAGCTACTCGGGAGGCTGAGGTAGGAGAATTGCTTGAACCTGGGAGGCGGAGGTTGCGGTGAGCCGAGATCGCGCCATTGCACTCCAGCCTGGGCAACAAGAGCGAAACTCCGTCTCCAAAAAAAAAAAAAAAAAAAAAGAATGTTGAATATTGGGCTCCACTCTCTTCTGGCTTGTAGGGTTTCTGCAGAGAGATCTGCTGTTAGTCTGATGGGCTTCCCTTTGTGGGTAACCCGGCCTTTCTCTCTGGCTGCCCTTAACATTTTTTCCTTCATTTCAACCTTGGTGAATGTGATGATTATGTGTCTTGGCGTTCCTCTTCTCAAGGAGTGTCTTTGTGGTGGTCTCTGTATTTCCTGAATTTGAATGTTGGCCTGTCTTGCTAGGTTGAGGAAGTTCTCCTGGATAATATCCTGCAGAGTGTTTTCCAACTTGGTTCCATTCTCCCTGTCACTTTCAGGTACACCAATTAAATGTAGGTTTGGTCTTTTCACATAATCCCATATTTCTTGGAGGCTTTGTTCATTCCTTTTCATTCTTTTTTCTCTAATCTTGTCTTCTCACTTTATTTCATTAAGTTGATCTTCAATCTCTGATATCCTTTCTTCCACTTGATCGATTCGGCTGTTGATACTTGTGTATGCTTCACTAAGTTCTTGTGCTGTGTTTTTCAGCTCCATCAGGTTTTATGTTCTTCTCTAAACTGGTTATTCTAGTTAGCAATTCCTCTAACCTTCTTTCAAGGTTCTTAGTGTCTTTGCCCTGGGTTAGAACATGTTCCTTTAGCTTGGAGGAATTTGTTATTACCCACCTTCTGAAGCCTACTTCTGTCAGTTCATCAAACTCATTCTCCATCCAGTTTTGTTCTCTTGCTGGGGAGGAGCTGTGATCTTTTGGAGGAGAAGTGTTTTGGTTTTTGGAATTTTCAGCGTTTTGGCGCTGGTTTTTCCTCATCTTCGTTGATTTATCTACCTTTGGTCCTTGATGTTGGTGACCTTTGGATGGGGTTACTGTGTGGATGTTGTTTTTGTTGATGTTGATGCTATTCCTGTTTGTTAAGTTTTTCTTCTAACAGGCCCCTCTGCTGCAGGTCTGCTGGGGTTTGCTGGAGGTCTGCTCCAGACCGGTATTACCAGCAGAGGCTGCAGAACAGCAAAGATTGCTGCCTGTTCCTTCCTCTGAAGTTTCGTCCCAGAGGGGCACCCGCTCGATGCCAGCCAGAGCTCTCCTGTATGAGGTATCTGTCGGCCCCTGCTGGGAGGGGTTTCCCAGTCAGGAGGGGTTTCCCAGTCAGGAGGCATGGGGTTCAGGCACCCATCTGAGGAGGCAGTCTGTCCGTTAGCAGAGCTCGAGTGCTGTGCTGGGAGATCTGCTGCTGTCTTCACAGCCGGCAGGCAGGAAGTTTAAGTCTGCTGAAGCTGTGCCCACAGCCGCCCCTTCCCCCAGGTGCTCTGTCCCAGGGAGATAGGAATTTTATCTATTAGCCCTTGACTGGGGCTGCTGCCTTTCTTTCAGAGATGCCCTGCCCAGAGAGGAGGAGTCTAAATAGGCAGTCTGGCTACAGCAGCTTTGCCAAGCTGTGGTGGGCTCCAACCAGTTGGAACTTCCTGGCAGCTTGTTTACACTGTGAGGGGAAAACCCGCCTACTCAAGCCTCAGTAATGGCAGGCGCCCCTCCCCACACCAAACTCCAACATCCCAGGTTGACTTCAGACTGCTGTGCTGGCAGTGAGAATTTCAAGCCAGTGGATCTTAGCTTGCTGGGCTCCATGGGGGTGGGATCTGCTGAACTAGACCACTTGGTTCCCTGGCTTCAGCCCACTTTCCTGGGGAGTGAACTGTTCTGTCTTGCTGGCATTCCAGGTGCCACTGGGGTATGAAAAAAAACTCCTGCAGCTAGCTTGGTGTCTGCCCATATGGCCGCCCAGTTTTGCGCTTGAAACTCAGAGCCCTGGTGGCGTAGGCACCAGAGGGCATCTCTTGGTCTGCAGGTTGTGAAGACTGTGGGAAAAGCTTAGTATCTGGGCTGGAGTGCACTGTTCTTCCTGGCACAGTCTCTCATGGCTTCCCTTGGCTAGGAGAGGGAGTTTGCTGACCCCTTGTGCTTCCTGGGTGAGGCGATGCCCCACCCTGCTTCAGATCCTCCTCCATAGGCTGCACCCACTATCTAACCAGTCCCATTGAGATGAGCCAGATACCTGTTAGAAATGCAGAAATCACTTGCCTTGTGTGTTGGGCTCGCTGGGAGCTGCAGACCAGAGCTGTTCCTATTTGGCTATCTTGCTACCCTTCCAAAGTTAGTGTTTATGAAGTACAAGAAAGGTGGAGTTGAGAGCATGAGAATAAAGCGGCTCTGGGTGAGGACTACCATGGAACAGTAGGAGGGGACAAGCAGGTCACAGAGAACTGAGATTATCCAGAGTATAGCCAACCTGGGCTCCCTGGCCAGGGAGGCAGCTGTGCAAGGACCTGAGTGTTGATCATGGACAGCAGGACTCAGCAAGTCCTCATCTCTTTCCTGTATGTCCCTTCTGCACAAGGTAGGTCTACATCCACTGCCTGCTCCTGAAGGAGGAGCTGTGTCTAAGAGGGGCCTAGACTCTGCCACAGTAACAATCTGCTTGAGGAAAATGCCCACACCAGGCCCAAGTGCATAGACTAGCTGCCAGGACAAAAAGTGGGCAGGGGATGTAGGGTTAGGTTTAGCTTTGATTTTGGATTCCCCTGCCTTCGTAATTTCTACATGGAATGCACAGACTGAAGAGTCAGTCAGGTTTGGGGAAGGGTAGTTTAAAAGCCTCACGGAGTAAGAATCACGTCAAATGCCAAGAGACCATAATAATTAGAAACACTTTAATTCCTAGCCACTTGGCAGCACTTAAATATCAGAGCCATCCAAGCATGCCAGCCTTTGAACTTGCTCAGCAAGAGTAGATGATCACACAACTCTTAAGGTAAATCAAAATTAGATGAAGGTTATTTATTGGTGTGACTTTTTTCCTTTAGTGAGCTTCCTTTACACAGCATGGTGTAAATAGCATCAGATTGAATGAAAAGTTTGTTAAATGCAACCATAAATAATTATAATAAATATACATCAAGTAACTTTACAGCACACATTTTTTAGGGCCAAGGTTTGGATCTGTCTGGACCTCAATGTGCTCTCAGAGAAGCAGCCATGTTAGCAGCAGATACAGCTGTCATCTACTCAAGTGATGGCCAACAGAAGCTTCTGAACTCCTCCTGGGGAGGTAGCTGACAAGTCCATTCAAGGGATGAGGGCTAAAGAGAACCAAGAATTTAAAGATATAGGGAGGAAAAACCACTTCTAATAAATCGAAAGGCTCTTTCATTATGCAGAAATGAAAATAAAAGGATCCTTGTTGTCAGGAATACATCCTGGATGTGACCCCCGACACTCAAAGGAGCTGTGGCCGCTGGGGAGGCAGCGGGCTGACCATCTTCTTTCAAAGCAGGGGAACTGCTTGCGGGCACTCACCTCCAGAGGTGACTTGCATCAAATACAACTGATGCAGCTGTCATGATTAACCCTAGGTCGATTTCATCCTTAGGTCAGGGGATCCTTTCTGTAATGGTCCTTGATGCATTTCCTAAGAGTTATGGGGAGGAGATGGATGCTAACGGCTCTATCTCTAGAACTCACAATCTTTCCAGCAGGCCAGGGCACATCTTCTTTCTTGGACCAGCATCCACACTCCAAAACCTTCTAGATAGCACTCACTCAAAACTTCCAATATTCACAATATTATACAATAAATACAGCGATGTGATTCTGTGAGACCTGGCAAGGCCCAAAGTGACAGTGTCCAACAAGATGGCCTGTGCTGCTCATGAACAGAGTACCACTGGACAAAGACCGATTTGGGGCAGTGGGTGAGCCTGGAGGCAGCTCAGCCCTGGCACACACACTTACTTACATGGGGTGATGGGGAGTGCTGGGCAGGGCTGGCCAGAGGGGCAGAAGGACCCCCCTGGAGTCTCCATCTGGACTTGAGTGTCTGGGTCACTAAAGCAGACCCCAAATTGAGCAGGGCACCTCAGTCCACTCTTTTGAAAACGGGGATGTGGCCCTTTCCCTTGTCCTACGTCACTGCAGGGAGGAAGGGCCATTTCTGAGCATTTTGTGCTCCTTTTTTGTGGGGTAGGCTTGAATCATGTGCTTTCCTCTTCAACCAGAGTCTCGGAGGAGACCCCCACCTGAGCACTGTCCCCCATCTCTGGGTGTCTTCTCACCCCCTGCAGCTGGGATGCACCCAGCTAGGCTCTGTGAACTAAGGTTGGGATGAACCCTTAAGTCTCCTGCTCCCGAGGAGGCCTCAGATGAAAACTGTCAGACCAGGGCCCAAAGAGACAGACAGCAGATAGGGAGGTATGGGAGGGGCAGGGGAACCATTGTGGGCTTTTCCTCAGAAAAACCAAGACCAGGAGCAAGTTCTAAAGCAGGAAGATGAACACATAAAGCTCCCTGTGTGTCTCGCGTGTTTGGGCAATTGGCTCAGCCACCTCTAGGTGGAGGGAGGCCTGCTGGGGCTGCCTCTGGAGCAACTCCAGCTCGAGGCTGGAGGGCAGGGCTGGCCACAGGCTTGTCTGTGGAGGCGCTCTGCTGAAAGCACAGGCGCTCTGTGTGGCCAAGGTCATTGTACCCCCGGCTTCCTGCTGGGTGGTTCTGTGATGGGGAACCAGCTGGGGCCTTATGGCATAAGAATCTGGTGGCCACGAGGGACAATGTCCAAGAAGATCAAATTAGACACAAACTGTCTGGGAACTAAACTATCCTACAAATAGACCACAAACAGGCAGCAAAAGAACCAACCCATCACGAAACGTACAAAGACAAAAGGTTAAGTCTTCCAGGAGGCCCTGGAACGTGGACGAAAGTTCGGAAAAGCAAAATGTTGCCAACTCCTCACACAGGGCCCTGGAGGGACGGGCTGCAGTGGTGGCTTCCCAAGCCGGCAGAGTGGGTGCCTCAGTGACAGCCTAATTCTGGGGCTCCCTCCCATCAGCCACTGAGGGGGTCTTCGCGGTAGTGAATGGCACAACGAAGTTTCTCCAGCATGATTTCCAGAGAGGAGTACTGGGGAAGCTTGATCATGAACATGCAGGTCTCCACGCGGATGTAGCGAGAGTCTGGGGAACCTACAAGAAACCGAGCCAGCATCAGAGGGTTGGGCCCATGTCTGTGAGGCTCCCAGGGAAGCTGGGCTGGCCTCTGCTTCCAGGTTTGCCTCCTTGGGTAGCCCGAAGCCAATCCTGGGGCCCAGCAGGAGGGGGATGAGGGCCTGGGAACCTGTGAGATGTTCTTGGAGGGAAAAGGGGAGAGAGCTGCTGGACAGCACATGTGCCAAACTGCTGATGGGTTTGTCTGCCCAGCAAATTGTTTCGTTTTTTTTTTTTTTTAACCATTTTTCTGCATTTAAAAGTTAGAAGATTTGAAGCATTCTGGATTTTCAGCTTCTTTTAAGATATGAGAAAGTATCTAACAGCAGGCCTGTATGGCTGGTTCCTGCCCGGCCCTAATCCTCAATGATGTCTGGGTTTTGGCATGTGGGGCTCCTATTCATTGTTCTCCCTTCACATGGGGCCTGGCAGCCCCAGTTCCAAACAGAGAAAGGCTAGTGTGTCCTTACTTGGGACTTGGCCAGGGGAGGGCGGTACCTGCTGTGCCATCTGGGGGGGCGATCTTCATGGGGTACGGGGGCACATGGGCGGTGTCGGGACCCCCATCTTTGCAGGGGCAGGTGAACGGGATGCGTTCCTGGTTGCAGGCAAACTTGATGAACTTGCACAGCTCCTCCTGGGTGAACATCTCCAGGGCCCCCCAGAAGAACTCGATGTGCTGGTCCGTCTCCATCAGCCCCACCTGGTACATGGTGTGGGCCTGGGGAGGAGAGGTCCAGGTGTCAGGAGCCCTGGAGCCCCACCTACCCAGTGCCTCCCCAGCCCTGGGGTCTGCAGGCCAGGCCCAATCCTGGGGCAGGGTGCAACGTGTGGGCTGTGAGCACAGGGAGATGACAATGATACAGGTCTGTGGCAAGGACAGAGCTGAGACAGGCCACTGTCAATGCCTGCTGCTGGAGTTGAGGGTGACAGGGAGGCACGCCTGGGGCTCACCACCTCCCTGCCCAGCCTGGCCCTGGGGCGTCTACCTTGAGGAACTCGAGGTTGATGTAGGGAAGGCCGCAGGTGCGCAGCTCCATCTCCAGCGGGCTGAGCGTGGTCAGCAGCTGCAGGGGGATGATGGAGCCCAGGCCGGCCCGCACGGCCGTCACGCACTCCACATTCTGTAGCTCCCGCAGCCGCAGGCTCCGGATGGCTGCTGCGTAGATGTCCTTGTTCTCCCACCTGCCCGGGTGAGGGGCACAGGTGAGGGAGAACACCGCCGAAGAGGCTGGGTCTGGGGGCCACACCCACTCAGCCGGAGGTCCTAGATCCTCTCTTGGGAGAGGACTGGGGCCCAGCCGCCCTGGTCATCCCAGTCCTTTCCTGCCTCTGGTGCCGCCACCTCAGAGCTGTTTTCTTAGTAAACCCCTTCTGCTGAGGACCCTCTTTCTTGGCACCCACCATCCTGCCTCATCTCCCTCTTCTGATGAAATCCACCTGTCACCTGACCTAGGTCCTCGTGTCATTGCCCAGGAACAGATGCTGCTGTCATACCCTGGCTGGCTGGCCAGGCCAGCCCCTGCCAGCCCCTGCCACGCGCACACACTCACGCCACAAGGATGTGCCGGCCCCGGCTGCACAGCTCCACCTCCTCGCCCGTCATGGTCAGGTAGGTGAACCTGCAGCAGGGCTTGTTGGGGCTGTCGGGGCTCTCGGTGGCCAGGTGCTGGGAGGCAATCTCAGCGCACAGGGCCTCCAGCTCGGTCTCGTCATTGATCTGGAGGGTGGAGGCAGAGCGAGGCTCATTATGAGGCCATGGGAGGTGGAACCCTGATCCCCAGGTGGCTGGGCAAACCCCAAGCGCAGCTGGTGGGGTCTACCCTTGGCCGTGCAGATGAGCACGTGACACAGGTTTGGCCAATCAGAACCTGCCATCAGTTCAGGGCAGGGCGTGTGACCCAGGCCAGGCTAAAGAGACCCACATTCCAGGCCTTTTCCCATGTCTGTTTGGAGGCAGCGATCCTCTCTCACTGGCATGGACCGACTATGATGGGAAACCCTTTACTGCTGGAGGCCACCTCTGCCTGTGCGCTAGGAGAGACTGCTCAAGGCTAATTATGCTTTTCTTTTTCTTTTTTTTTTTTTGAGACGGAGTTTTGCTTTTGTTGCCCAGGCTGGAGTGCAATGGCGCAATCTCGGCTCACTGCAACCTCGCCTCCTGGGTGCAAGCAATTATCCTGTCTCAGCCTCCCGAGTAGCTGGGATTACAGGCGCCCACCACCATGCCTGGTCAATTTTTGTATTTTTAGTAGAGACTGGGTTTCACTATGTTGGCCAGGCTGGTCTCTAACTCCTGACCTCAGGTGATCTACCTGCCTCAGCCTTCCAAAGAGCTGGGATTACAGGTGTGAGCCACTGCACCCAGACCGCTTTTTCTTTTTGTTTTTTTTTTTGAGACGGATTCTCACTCTGTCAGCTGGAGTGCAGTGGCGTAATCTCAGCTCACTGCAACCTCTGCCCCCCGGGTTCAAGCAATTCTCTGCCTCAGGCTCCCGAGTAGCTGGGATTACAGGCACCCACCACCATGCCTGGCTAATTTTTGTATTTTTAGTAGAGACGGGGTTTCACCACCTTGGCCAGGCTGGTCTTGAACTCTTGACCTCGTGATCCACCCGCCTCAGCCTCCCAAAGTGCTGGGATTACAAGTGTGAGCCACCACGCCTGGCCTCTTTCTTTTTTTTTTAAAGCAATCTGGATCAGAGGCCTGAGACCAATACCAGATGACACTGTTTGAACACCTGGATTTGGCCCTGCCTGAAGTCAAACCCATCATGCTTTTTGTTTTAAGAGCAACTAATTTTTTTTTGAGATGGAGTCTTGCTCTGTCACCCAGGCTGGAGTGCAGTGGCGCGATTATCAGCTCACTGCAAGCTCCGCCTCTCGAGTTCATGCCATTCTCCTGCCTCAGCCTCCTGAGTAGCTGGGACTATAGGCACCCGCCACCACGCCCGGCTAATTTTTTGTATTTTTAGTAGAGATGGGGTTTCACCGTGTTAGCCAGGATGGTCTTGATCTCCTGACCTCATGATCCGCCCGCCTCGGCCTCCCGAAGTTCTGGGATTACAGGTGTGAGCCACCACACCTGGCCTAAGAGCAACTCATTTTAAACAATTTTTTTCTAAAGCTTGTTGGAGTTGGGATTTCTGTCCCTTGCCACCAGACAGCCCTGACTTAGTCCTGTCTGTGGAGGTGTACAGGCTACCGCCTCCCCACATTTGGCGACCAGGATCAGAGTCCAGGGGAAACTGATTTGCACTGTGCCTGCCCGGCCACCAGGGAGACGACAGGGTCGGACCCAAAGGAGACTGACTGCAGCTTGGGGACAGTGACAGGTGGATGGACATTCAGGTCTAAGCCTGGAGTCTCCTTAGTAGCAACCTCCCTACCCCTTCACCGCAGATACTCCACTGATACAAGTCGAGAGCATTTCTTCCTAGTATGCACTCCACAACACCATGTGGTTCTGTATCCCACACCCTCTGGGGCCCTGGCCATCCCTGTAGCCAGAAGCCTCAGCTGGCCTGTCTGCTGGGACCCCGCCTCACATCCCCTGCTGCCCCAGCCTGCGCTGCACCCAGAGCCCCAGGAGGACTCCTTGGAGGAGTGCAGGAGACGCATAAACCCCCAGCCCACTGTGGGTGTTCTTCCACCCTTTAGACAATGCCTTGTCATCTCTGTTTCCACCGAGAAGCCACTGGCATCCAGGACTCTGGCTCTGCTATTGTCTTGCAATGGCTGCCCTGAGTGACCCAGGGGGACAATGGCAGAGACCAGAGACCTGGCCAGGCAGTGCTTCAGTTAGCCATGGAGTATTCTGCTGGCATAGGCAGAAGCAGCTGGCACCTCCTTCACCTGAGGCCCAGGAGAGAGCAGCTTCTGCCAGGCCTCAGGCATGATGTCCACTCTCATGGCCTTGAGGGGCGCCAGGTGGGACGTTGCCCTCCACACTCGGCCAAGATGGCTCTCTCAGCTGCAGGGCGTGTGGTGCTGGAGAGGCCGGAAGTCAGAGCAGGCAGCCCTGGGCTCCCGGTGGCTCTGCTCCCTGCCAGCTGTGAGGGCCCAGGCAAGTCACCTCCCTTTGGTGAGCCTCACTTTCCTCCTGGCCTTGTGATGATGGAATAAAGCCCTCCGCCCTCCACCGCGAAAGAGACAAGCCTGGACACTCCCCGAGGACAGGGCGAGTGTCCAGAGTCTGGCTGGCCCGTGACAGGGCCTCAGTGATGGCCCCTGAGTGAACGGAGGGACTGTGGACCCCATCTCCCTCCGGGGGGGCACTGGGCAACAGCACCATGCTGTCAACATCTGCACGTGGCCTGGAGAGGCAGGAAGGGCTCCATCCTAATGCCTCCCCCTTGGTTGACCTCAGGTGGTCCCAGGGCTGACTCCTGTGCTCTGAGGCCCTGAAACAACTCTTAACCTTCACCCCTACAGCCGTTCTCCCAGTGCCTGTTCACTCAGCTCCAGGAGCCCTTGCCCATGGCCAGGCGACGAGCACCAATGTGGGAGGGGAGGGCCAGCAGGGCTGGTCATGTCACTTCCAATCTCTGCTGCCAGCAGGGAGGGAGGCCAGAGGCCTCTGTCCCCATGAAACAAGCCTTCCTGGCACGTGGCTCACACCCCTAAGGTCCTCTGTGGGATCCCAACCCAGCCTCAGCAGGGAGCTCGGGTCTGCATGGAGGCCTAAGCAAGGTGGCAGGGAGGCCCCGGGCTCTGCAGCCCCCCAGAACTGTGCCTTGCACTCACGCTCTCAAACTTCTTGACGTAATTGTAGGTGAGGATGTCCGCTTCCTGAAGGTCTTGCTCAGGGTCCAAGGGCTCGCCCACCAGCATCTTCCAGAAGGAGGGCAGGAGGTCCAGGGGCAGCGGGACGTCTGCCCGAATAGCAATCCCCAGCAGCTGCCCCAGGAAGTGCAGCAGCTGCTCCTCCCCGTAGGTGATGGGGCTCGGGGTCAGGATATACTTGCCCTGGAAGCGGAGGTGGCCATGAGGTGACCTGGGCGTGGGCCTCTGTGCCCGCCAGGGAACATGTGTTTCAAGCCACTGCACCCTGTGGCAGGCAGGAGAGAAGTCACTGCAAGCTCCCAGAGCTTGCCGATCCAGTGTGGCAGGGACCTGTCCCCACAGATTGGGAGGGTTTCTGAAAAGGTTTGGCTTTGATGAAACACACACTGCCCCGCCACCCCAGCCACTGCGCCGGACCTGAGCTCGGGGGCATGGAGCCTCCTCCCGGTCTCTGCCTACCTTGTTCTTATTGACAGCTGAGCTGGGGCACAGCAGCAGCAGCGACAGCGAGGAACTCTGCAGCTCCTTACACACCTGCCACAGGAAGTGGCGGAAAGAGCCGCCTGCAGGACAGACGAAACACATGGGCACCTGGGGTGTCCCAGCGGGAGGTGACACCATTCTCTCCCTCTCACCTGCTGGCTGGAGCGGCTACTCCTTCCACAGCCTACCTGCCGCTGTGGCGGGGTGGAAAGAAGCCACCTCAGGCCTGGGAGGCCTCAGGCCCAATCCTGCTCTCCACTCACTAGTAGGGCCACCCAGGGATACCACGGAGGGCAAGATGTCCCTGAGGCTCAGTCACCTGTCTGTCAAATGGGAGAGTGACCGTACCTACCCTAAAGGCCATTCAAAGATTCAGTGAGGTCACCGCAGGTCCCCACACCGGCAACCTCTCACAGCTGCAAGCCCGCCTGAGTTGTGGACTTGTTTGGTCCACCTCTGTCCCTCTGGGCCAGGCTGAGGGCAGGACCACCTGTTTCACTCAGCACTGCCTCCCCCACTGCCCGGGCTCGCGTTTGCCCGATGAATGCGTAAGTGAATGGACAAATGTGTGAATGTGCAAAGGGCAATGGTAACTGCCCATCCTCTCCTGCTGCCATTCAAGATGGGCCTTTGGTTTCGTTGCAAATCTCCTGTGGCCTTCCCTGTGTTCCCTATCAGTACCCTGAGGTCAGGGAGCTCTGAGCACAGCTGTGCCCACACCCTGCTTGGTCAGAGACATGTGGAAACCCAGTGTGGGGACCCAGTGCAGGGGCAGATGGTGGGCCTGGCCCTCACCTCTGCTTCAAGGAGAAGCAGGAGCATCCTGACTGCTGACGCCTGGAAGGCCAGGGGCCTGGACCCTGGAACCCCAGCTGGCTGCATGACCTTGGGAAGTGACTTGGCTTTGTAGAGTCCCAGTTTCCCTATGTGTAGGATGGGCCAGGGCTGGCACTCTGGGCAGGTTCGCTGCTGTGGGGAGGATAAGGTGTCGAGCGTGAGTCTGGGCTGTCAGTGAACCAGAGCTGCTCTCAGAGAGGCCTAGGAGGCCTGCCCATAGGATGCCAGGGTCCCCCGTCTGGGAGGCAGCTGTGTTCCATGGGGGCAGATCAGAGGAAAGGGGAGAAGGAGCTGGGTGGGGGCTCCCTCCTGCCCAGACAGCCTTTCCCTCCAGTGCGCCCGGCTGCGGAGAAACTAGCTTTCTTCTCCATCTGCAGTGGACACGTTTCCTGAATGTCTGGGGCTAAGCCTAAGAGGTCACAAGGGAGCACTTGCTCAGCTGCCAGTCCTCATCCCTGCAGAGTGCGATGGTGCCATCTTAACCAAGGGCTCCTCAACACCCTGCCTCTCATGGGGCACACACAAGCTTTTAGGCCCACCAACTCCTCAGCCAGGGCCCTTCCTGGGGAGGGGTCCAATCAGCACCGAGGAGGGCCCTGAGCAGAGGTGCCGTCCCCAAGCCCAGCAGGGACTGGCTGAGGCTTCCACAGCGGGCTGGTCTGGAGGACACGGGCGTGAGGCCGCTCTGGGTGCAGACCTGGCTTCTGCAGCACAGGTGCTGAGGATGTGGCTTTTACTCTTGGAAATGGAGGTCTTGGGCAGCTGGGGCTAAGGCTGGACACTAAACACAGCTCCTCCAGCGGGGAGGGGAGCCTGGCGGGCCACCACTTACTGGTGCCATGGACCTCCTCGCCAGTGAAGCGGATGTTGAAGGCATATGTGGGGTCACCGCCACTGGCCAGCTTGACGCAGAGCTGAGACGACGGCACTGAGGCCAGCTGCCTGGCAGCCTGACAGAAGTAGGAGTTTTCAGAAGCTCTGATTTCCCCTGGAAAGTGAGATGAGCTGATCAAAGCACCCCGCCGTGGCCACCCTCTCCCCTCCCCTTGAGGACAGACCCTGGGCCTAGCAGGCCTGTGCCTGTCCCCGGACCCCTGCTCCCTCGCTCGGCCCCCTGTGCCTTCTCTACCCTCAGAACACCTTAGAGCCTTCTGTGCCTTAGCACTCATGGCTCCCACTTCTGGAACCTGCCCTCCTGGGCCCCCAGTGCTTGGCCCCTTCTCATCTTCTAGAGGCTTCCCTCTGCCTCTCGGGGAGGTCCTCGCCCCCCAACTCCTCTCTCGTTTCCTCTGCGTGTATCTCTTCTGTCTATATGCTGTGGCAGAGACTCTGGGGAGCCTCCCCAATGCCCTTCTCTCCCTTTCCTTTGATGCTGGAATCCCCATTTTTGGCAGGCACATGGCTGATCAGAGCAAAGCCTGCCCCACCTGACCCTGTGCAGCTGGGCAGGCCCCCAGGAGCCAAGCTCCTTCTGCTATGCCCCTTCCCTGAGCTCCTGAGGGGACCTTCCAGCAGGAAGCCACACACCAGGGTGCTCCAGCAGAACGACAGGAGGAACCGCCGCACCAGCCCTGGACCCCCTTCTTTTATGTTCCAGAAATCCGCTAGCGTGTTTAGGCACTGCCATTTTGCATTTTTTGCTCTCTGCAGCCAACCCCACCTCCCACAATTTCCAGTGGGTCCAAGGTGATCTCAGGCGCCGCGTGGTCCGCTGTCCTCTGCACAGTGGCATTCAGCACTCGATTCATCACAGTCACCTTCGTGTCATAGAAGATCAGCCCTAAGGAGAGGAACGTGGGAGAGGCTTGGGTGGGGCTTTGTCCCTTCCTTCCCAGTCCCCCCAAGACTCTCCTCGGGTCCCTGGGTGTGGCACTCTCAGGACCCCTGGTGGCAGTAGAGCCGGGTCCTGACTGTGGAGGGCGGTGTGTCAGCATCCACCCAGCATTTAGCCTTTGTCATTCCCAGGAGACATCCAATTTCCAGAAACAATGCAAACAAACTAGAGTTGCAAAATGGAATGTAGAAAATGATACCTATTTTTAATTTAAAAAAAGACAAAAAGCTGTGTGTGCACACATGTGTCTGTTTATATGTGAAGAGAAAAGTCTGGAAGGATAGAGACTCATCTGTTAACAATGTCACTACTGGGATGTAGGGATGTGGAGGCCAGATAGTAAACAGACCTTCATATATTTCTAATTAATTTGAAAACCTTAAAAATAATTTTATTTTTCAGAGCATATGTTACTTTTATAATTAAAGTAACTTTCCTTGGGTGGGCCTGTTGCTCCAGAGGAGCCCTGCCTGCTAGATGAAAGGTTGAGGTGGGGAGGCATCTTCAACCTGGGGGGCTGCCCAAGGACCTGCCCGTGGATTCTGGCCCCTGGCGTCTTGCAGGTCACCGCTCTCTTCCTGCAGGGCCAGGGCGGGCGCAGGCACTGACCTTTGGCCTCCTTCAGCAGGGCGGCGATGCTGTGGGTGTACATGGGAGTCTGGCGCAGCTCCACCAGGGGCAGGAAGAAGGTCTCCAGTGTGGTGTTGAGGGACTGCAGCAAGGCGAAGCGCAGGCGCAGGCTCTCAATGGGCACGTCTGCAGGGCGCAGGAGCAGTCAGGCTGAGATCTCGGCCAGGTGGCTGAGATGCCTGACTCACAGGCAACACAGGGAGACCCTATCACTGCGAACA
Source organism: Hylobates moloch (assembly GCF_009828535.3). Lineage (NCBI taxonomy): Eukaryota > Metazoa > Chordata > Mammalia > Primates > Hylobatidae > Hylobates > Hylobates moloch. Next base: position 20,759,873 of record NW_026652287.1, on the reverse strand, counting down.
GGATTGGTGGATTTTTTACCTGGGACCCTGGAGATGCTGTCAGTGAGTGAGCGGCCTCCAATGTGCCTGTGCCTATGCCAAGCATACAGAAAGGGCAAGGCCCTGGCTGGCCAGATGGAGGTGCTGGCTCTTAAGGAGTCCAAGGCCCCCTCATCTACCTTCAGGGCCATGCCAGGGCTGTGCACTATATTATTTTTTGACTTACTATTTTGAAATAGTAATATAGGAGGTTGCAAAAATGGCACAAAGAGTCCTGTGTACATTTCTCCCAGTGTCCCCCAATGGTGATGTCATATCAAAACCAGGAAACTGTGCCACTGGCACACTGCCCTTCAGTCCTTCACCCTTCTCACTGCGACAGACGGAAGTCAGGACAACCTCTTGCCCACCTTTACCTCCTTGGCACCCAGGAGAGAGCAAGGGCTCTGCTTCTGTTGCTGATGAGGCAAGCGGCTGAGCACAGCCCCTGGGACGAGTGTAATGAGCTGCTCGCCAACACCTTGTAAAGGGGGTGCGTCTGGGAATTAACAATTTATTTTTTGTGTGCAATCCTAGTTTTTTTTTGGAGACGGAGTTTTGCTCTTATTGCCCAGGCGGTGGCTCACCGCAACCTCCACCTCCCGGGTTCAAGTGATTCTCCTGCCTCAGCCTCCCAAGTAGCTGGGATTACAGGCGTGCGCCACCATGCCCGGCTAATTTTGTACTTTTAGTAGAGACGGGGTTTCTCCATGTTGGTCAGGCTAGTCTCGAACTCCTGATCTCAGGTGATCCGCCCGCCTTGGCCTCTCAAAGTGCTGGGATTACAGGCATGAGCCAGCGCGCCTGGCCCAGAGAACAGCTTTCTCTCTATGGAAACACAGGGGTACCTGAATGGGCCCTCCTGCAATCCTAGCTTTTAAGAAAAACACAGTGTTCCCCGTTATGAAGGCTAATGCCTCTACTGCAAGTTATCAGACTATAAATGCTTCTCACTCTCCATGGCAGCCTGGCCTCAGTGGGGCCTCCAGGCAGCGGCCTGGGCATCCCCTGCAGCCGTGCATTTCTGTATCTGCTCCCTGGCTTTGTTGTCATTGGCATTAAAAAAGGCCCCGGACTAATTAGGCCACAGTCCTGGCTCCCTGCCTTGCCCTCCCCGTTTCATCAGCCCACTCTTCCTTGCACACCTGGCGCATAGCAGGTGTTCATAAGTGTTTGTTTGATGGACGTCTAAATGAATCTAGCCCTTGTAAATGCCCCTTGTCATGGGGCATGCCTGCATCAGGCAGCAGGGGAGGGGACAGGCCCAGGGCCACATACTCAGGAGACAGGCCACTCTGGGGTCAGCAGCATCCGCGGGGTCCAGGTACACCTCATGGGGATGGAGCCGTGCGGGCGTGATGGCAAGGTGGCGGCACAGCTGGTTGATGTACTGCACGAGTGCCACATCCATCTCCAGGGTCCACTTTCTTGAGGCCTTCTGTGCGTGTCGGACATCGATGCAGGCGCACCTGGGAGTGGGGATGGGGGAGAGGGGCAAAGTGAGGTGGGGCGCACTGGGATGACTGTTGCATTTCTCTTACAGAGCTCTGTCCTCAGCTCCTGGAGCATGTTCAGAAGACGGCCTCGCCTTCCAGGTTGTTTCTTGGTGCCTGGACAGCTCCTCATGGGGAAATCTCTTTCAAAAGAAGCAGGTCAAGCATGCTGGTGGGAGTGGGAATGCTGCATCCTTCTGGGAGGTGGCACCATGCACCTACCCATGCCTCACTCCTGTGTGTCGGCAGCAGTGTGTGAGGGTGAAGGAGGAGCTCCTAATAGCCTCAGCCTGCGGTGTGTCACAAAACTTTTTTCTCCTTAGAGACAAAGTCTTGCTCTGTGGCCCGGACTGGAGTGCAGTGGGGCGATCATAGCTCACTGCAGCCTTGAACTCCTGGACTCAAGCGATCCTCCCACCTCAGCCTCCCCAGTAGCTGGGACCACAAAATTTTAATTTTTTAATTTTTTAATTTTTATTTGTTTTTTTGAGATGGAGTCTCGCTCTGTCACCCAGGCTGGAGTGTAGTGGCACGATCTCAGCTCACTGCAAGCTCTGCCTCCTGGGTTCACGCCATTCTTCTGCCTCAGCCTCCCAACTAGCTAGGACTACAGGTGCCTGTCACCACATCCAGCTAATTTTCTTTTTTGTATTTTTAGTAGAGACGGGGTTTCACCGTGTTAGCCAGGATGGTCTCGATCTCCTGACCTTGTGATCCGCCCGCCTCAGCCTCCCAAAGTGCCGGGATTACAGGCGTGAGCCAATGCGCCCGGCCAATTTTTAATTTTTTTTTGTAGAGACGGGGTCTCGTTGTGTCGCCCAGGCTGTTCTTGAAATCCTGGGCTCAAGCCATCCTCCTGCCTCAGCTCCCAAAGTGCTAGGGTTTCTAAAACAAGTTGAGAAAACTTGTCCCTGCCACCATAATGCAAGATCCATTCAGGGATTGACTCTGAGCCTTCAACGATGGTACAAAAGGCTGGCACCAAGCAGTAAAGCATTTCTCAATTCTGAAAATGGATTTTTTAAAAAAGCATGTTTTGGTAGCCATTTTCTTTTCTTTTCTTTCTTTTTTGAGATGGAGTTTCGCTCTTGTTGCCCAGGCTAGAGTGCAATGGCGCAATCTCGCCTCGCCACAACCCCTGCCTCCCAGGTTCAAGTGATTCTCCTGCCTCAGCCTCCCAAGTAGCTGGGACTACAGGCATGCGCCACCATGCTCAGCTAATTTTTGTAGAGATGGGGTTTCACCATGTTGGTCAGGTTGGTCTTGAATTCCTGACCTCAGGTGATCCGCCCGCCTCGGCCTCCCAAATTGCTGGGATTACAGGTGTGAGCCACCTTGTCTGGCTTTTTTTTTTTTTTTTTTTAGACAGAGTGTGGCTCTTGTTGCCCAGGCTGGAGTGCAATGGTGCATGCAGTCTTGGCTCACTGCAACCCTTTGCCTCCTGGGTTCAAGCGATTCTCCTGCCTCAGCCTCCTGAGTAGCTGGGATTACAAGCGCCTACCACCACACCTGGCTGGTAGTAGAGACGGGGTTTCACCATGTTGATCAGGTTGGTCTCAAAACTCCTGACCTCAGGTGATCCACCTGCCTCGACCTCCCAAAGTGCTAGGATTACAGGCGTGAGCCACTGCGCTCAGCCTTGATAGCCATTTTCTTTTTCTTTTTTTTGAGATGGAGTCTCGCTCTGTTGCCCAGGCTGGAGTGCTGTGACACAATCTCGGCTCCCTGCAACCTCTGCCTCCTGGGTTCAAGCGATTGTCCTGCCTCAGCCTCCTGAGTAGCTGGGCCGACAGGCATGTGCCCCATGCCCGGCTAATTTTTGTATTTTTAGTACAGACGGGGTTTCACGATATTGGCCAGGCTGGTCTCAAGCTCCTAACCTCATGCCTCCCAAAGTGCTGGGATTACAGGTGCGAGGCACCGCGCCCCGCCTAGTAGCCATTTTCATTGATTGATGCCGGGTGCACTTGCTGTGGACAAGGCTGAGTAGGGGCGTGTGTGTGTGCGTATGTGCACACACGTGCGAGCCAGAGGGAGGGCAGGGCAGGGTGATTTCTGGAGTGCCTAGGATTCACTTATAGCTAGAAAGGGGAAACCATATTTAGCCCTGGAGCCCTGGCGAGCTGTGGCCTAGCTGTGCCCCTGCCTGGGAAGGAGTGAGGGCAATGGGGACTCGAGGCAAAGTGTGACTCTGAGGACAAGGTTCTTTGGGGTAAGAAATTGTCTGTTATGGGACTGAACTGTGTCCTCCCAGTCCCTGACCAGATACGTATGTTGAAGCCCTAATCCCCAGTGTGACTGTATTTGGAGACAGGGCCTTTAAAGAGGTGATTCAGGCTAAAAGAGGTCATCAGCGTGGGCTCCTAATCCAACAGGACTGGTATCCTTGTAAGAAGAGGAGATTAGGACACAGATAGGTACTGAGGGAAGACCCCATGTGAGGACCTTGAGAAGGTGGCAGTCTGGGAGCCAAGGAGAGTGGCCCCAGGAGAAACCAGCACTGCTGACACCTTGATCTGGGCCTTCCAGCCTCCAGAACTGAGAGATAATACGTTTCTGTTGTTTAAGCCACCCAGTGTGTGGTGTCCTGTCACGGCAGCCCAAGCTGACCAGCACAGTCTCCAACTCAGGAGTGTGGAGAAAAAGAACAGGTTTGTTTACAAATGGGTTAGAAAACCCATTTAGCACTCAGGAAAAAAACTCAGAAATTATGAAATAACTCAGAAAGCATTATCAACAAGGGAGATGGATCAGCTCCTCAGAAATTATGCTCTTGGCTGAAAACAATTTCTATGCAAGGTGCCAACTGAGTCCAGGGGTAACCTCTTACCTCTCAAAATGAAGATCGTAACCACAGGACAAGATCGCCCTCCAGACACTGCGGATGTCTTGCTTGGCTCGGTCAATAACAAATTTGTGAAATCCTTCTAGCGTCAGGTATTTTTCCTCAGGGACTGGTGGAAAGGGTTCAGTGTGAGGAATCTGGTGAGACCTGCGCACATCGCGCGCCTCCAACGTGCTCTGCTCTCACCACAGCCTCTCCCTTATGGCCCAACCCATCTAATTCCCCTCTCCCTCCTGTAACTCTGGGAATTGTCATTTGCCATTGTGACCCACTACGCACAGGATACTCATAAGCCCTCATGTGCCCAGGCCCCTGAGGGCTCTGTCTCCCTCAACAGGCTGCAGTTTCCCACAACTCCTCTATGAATCTCTAAACCATCGCCGACTGACAAAGCAATTTTCCAGACAACAAGAATAGCTTTCTCCAATGCTGCCTGGGCCTTTCTGGACGCTTGCTTTCTACTGTCCCAGCACAGGCCGCTAGCTTAGGCCAGTGCCTTCTAGAAGAAAGCGTCCATGCAGATTTCCCAAGCTTCACTTTTCGGTCACAGTCATCTGTTCTTTATCCTGGGCATGTGGTGTTTCTAGAACTGCTATTTTACCTCCTCAAGTTCATGGTCATCAAAGATGGCATCGAGGGGTGATCTCTGGCCAGGAATATTTCCCAGAATCTCTGGAAATGCTGCCCTGACTGATACCCCAGGGAACCCAGAGCCCAGAGCAGAGGCCATCCCAGTAGGAGAGTGGCCAGTTGGGAAAAGCAGAGGCCTGCTCCTCGGGGGGTGCCAAGTCTCCAGGATGGAAGCAGGTCCCAGCCCACTCCAGGCCCCATCTGCTCATTCACCTTCTTGTTTTTTGGTAGGTGACTTTTCTGGGTCCTTTTCATCTGGTTTGCTCTTTTCTGGTGATTTTGGCTTCACAGCCGGCTTCTTCTCACTTAAGGCAGTCCTGCTGTAGACCAAAGCACTGGAATTAGACTAATGCACGTTCACACCTCCTCCCGATAGGAAATACACAGCCTTGTACAGTCATTCATTCCTGCCCCCTCCTCCAACTTAGGGCTTAGGGCTCAGATAGGGCAGGGTTCAAGACCGCCTTTGTTCTGAGTGAGAAAAGTTCACTGAGCAAATTACAGGGACATACACATGCCTTAAAATATGAAAAACATTGTAGAGTCTCTTTTCAAACACTCTCTCTACATATTTTAGAGCTACACTGTTCAATAAGGTAGCTGCTAGCCAGATGTAGCTATCTAAGGTTAATTAAAATGAAATATAATCACAAATTCAGTTCCTGTTCACCCTTGCCACACTGCAAATGCCCCATAGCCAGCTGTGGCTAGGGGCTGCTGTACCCAACAGCACGGATATAGATACAGCACTGATTTCCACCAGCACAGAAAAGTACTATGGGACAGTCCTGATTGAAAAACACCATTTCTACATAATGAATTAACCTTTAAAAACCTTTATTTTTCTGGTTAAACAATTCCTCTAGAGATTCTTGCTGGGTAATATTTGCTATCAAGGTTTCATCTCTGTGTACTCGAGTCACAGACCCATATCTAAAGAATATTCTATTAAATTTATACGCATATCCACACATGGAATGTTATGAGGCTATTTTTTAAAAAAAGGAATGGGGAATTCTTTTTGTACTGGTCTGAAATGATTTCCAAAATTAGTATTAAATAAAAATGGCAAGGTGTGGACATTGTGTATGGTACCCAACACTGGGCATATGTATAGAATTGCTTCTGTATTTATAGAAAGGGTTTTTCTGAAAGGCTACAGAAGTAACCTTGCAGGCTCAGGGAGGGGAACTTCAAGGCTTAAGAATGGTCGGGAGGAAGAGTGGCTTTTCACTGCATATGCTTTTGAATTTTGTACTATTTTAGTCATTGAAAACTTAAGAAAATAATACATAGGCACAAATCAAAGGTCATGTACTCAAAAGTAGTTGCTATGCATGGGGCAATTTAATTTTTTCCAATAGGCACTATGCATTTCTTTTTCTTTTTTTTTGAGATAGGGTCTCGCTCTGTCACCCAGGCTGGACTGGAGTGCAGTGGTGTGATCATGGCTCTCTGCAGCCTTGACTTCTGGGGCTTAAGTCATCCTCCTGCCTCAGCTTCTTGAATAGCTTCTTGAGTAGCTGGGACCACAGGTGCATGCCACCACAGTCAGCTAATTTTTATATTGTTTTGTAGAGATGGTGTTTTGCCATGTTGCCCAGGTTGGTCTTGAACTCCCGGGCTTAAGGCATTATGCATTTTCTAATCTTCCTACAATAACTATGCATTACTGTGTGGCTAAAAGAAGCAGGATTAAAAAAAAAATACAACATTTCAGATGTTGTCTTCATTTAGATGGGTCGGCTTTCCAGCCTTCATGGTCAGAATCTGACCACACTTGTGGATAAAATGAAACTCTGATGTTCAACTGATGGAGCTGAGGACTGAGAAAGGAGCTCAGCAGAAAGGGCCCAGACACCCACCAGGCACAGTGGCTCCTGCCTGTAACCTCGGCACTGTGGGAGGCCAGTGCAGGCCGATCGCTTGAGCCCAGGAGTTCGAGACCAGCCTGGCCAACATGGTGAAACCCCATCTCTACAGAAAATTAAAAAAAATTAGTCAGGTGAGGTGTCATGTGTCTGTAGTCCCAGATACTCAGGAGGCTGAGGTGGGAGGATCGCTTGAGCCTGGCCGCAGTGAGCTGTGATTGGGCTGCTGCACTCCAGCCTGGGCGACAAAGCATGACAAAAAAAACCTGACACCGGGCTCCTCCACAGGAGCTGCTGCCCCCCAGGCTCCTGCTCAGAGGCCGCCCCCACATCTGCCCACAGGCCAGGCTGCCCAGGCTCCTTGGGGCACGCACCTGACGCTGTTGAGCACGGCCTTGTCCTTGGTGGGCGGCTTGGTGATGGGCCGCTTGGTGCTCACCACCTTCACCGGGTGCTGCTCCTTCCCGGCCTTGCTGTACTTGCTCTTGTCAAACTTGGGCTTTGGCACGCCATACTTCCTCAGGATCTGTGGAGCACAGAGGCAGCGGGGAGGCTTTCAGGTTCGCCCTGCGGGGCACCTGAGGCCTGGCCTGGGTATGGTAGGGACGGGCAGCTACCTGGGTGAGCTGATCCTCTAGCACCTTTTTTGGAGGCCGGACATTGGTGAAGAAGAGGTGGAGGAGGTTGCCTGGGGTCTGGGAGTTGATCTGCTCTTTGCTAAGATAAATGTCAGAGACTCTGATGGGCTTCGCTGGTGTCAGGCTCAGTGTCTGCTCTGAATGGGCACAGCTCTTAAATATCTCCGTCAGAACCTCTCTGGCCCCGGGCACCAGCTTCTCCCCTGTTGGATGGAGAGGGGACAAAACAATTCTGCTGTGAACATGCATCGGGACAAGCCCTGTGAGCATTCTGTTTCCAAACACTGTTTGAAAGGGGCAGTCGATGGACATTAGTGGAAGGACAAGCTGCCCACCAAAGCCTGGCTCCCTCTCTGGGCACAGCCCAGCACATGCCCAGCCTTCCTTGCCGTAAGGTGCGGCCTTGCAACCGTGCTCACTGTGGGATGTGAGCCACATGGGGGCCAGGCTGTTGTCCTCTGCATTTGGCCCCTACCTGGCTGCTCGGGGACGACAGGCCCCTCCCCGAGGGTGGGCACACCTCAGTGCTCACCCTCACCCTTACATCTGCAGGGAATTAACTTCCACTGGACTTAAGCCATTGTCCTCCTGGGGCTATTTATCATAGCAGTTTAGTCTAGAATAATCCCAGAGGATAGATAACGAGCAAGTATCTTTAGCGGGAAGTACGACTTGTTAAACAGGTGATCGCATTCTTAGGAAATATTCTTCAAAATTGGTGCAATGAGCAGGTGAAAAAGAAAGTTTTCTGACATACAAAAAAACTATCTATGAGCACCAGAAAAAATATTTTTTTTTTCCCCCCAAACAAGCACTCCAGAAGGTGCTCTGAGCTTTCCTAAGAGCCAGTCACGAACCTATCTGCATGCTCTCAGGAATCACTCCCTTCTCCCGGCAGCCCAGGTCCCTCATTCCCTCTGGACTGCTCCCTCTCCTGGGGAGTCTGGCCTAGGCCAGGCCCAGCTGTGGCAACTCCAGCATATCTGGGCGAGGGTGGGAGGGGCAGGTGCGTGGAAGAGAGAGGCTGAGCCCTCAGCTGACTCAGCAGAGTCACAAGTTAAAAACCTTCACATGAGGCCAGGTGCGGTAGCTCACACCTGTAATCCCAACACTTTGGAAGGCTGAGGCAGGTGGGTCACTTGAGGTAAGGCGTTCAAGACCAGCCTGGGCAACATGGTGAAGCAAAATACAAAAATTAGTCAGGTGTGGTGGCGCGTGCCTGTCATCTCAGCTACTCGGGAGGCTAAGGCATGAGAATCACTTGAAACCAGGAGATGGAGGTTGCAGTGAGCCGAGATGGGACCACTGCATTCCAGCCTGGGTGAGAGAGTGAGACTCTGTTTCAAAAAAAAAAAAGAAACAAACAACCCTCACATGAGGAGTGTACCTGGCACCATGAGGCAGATCCATGCAGTACCAAAAGACCAGGTACCATACGTGGAAAGTTTGACTGTAAAAGAACCAGGAACTAGAACTAAAATTCAGTATCTAAGTATATGAGAAGACTGGGAAAGATAATCATGGCAGAAAGACCTCAGGCTTCCTGTCAAGCAGACCTGACATCGACCTTGGGGGCAGCTGAGAGCTGAGGGGGCAAAACGCACGCCAATATGGGACAGGGCTGGGACCAGGGTGAGCTCACCGAGGCCTTTGCTCAATGCCAGGCAAGATTTAAGGAAACACCAAAAACCTCAGTCATTAAGATAAACAATACTTTACTGCAATATTTTAATCAGTCAAAATTAGTAGCACTCGTGGGCTAAAAAAAAAAAAAAAAATTGGGCACGGTGGCTCATGCTTGTAGTCCCAGCACTTTGGGAGGCCGAGACAGGCCTCCGCAGGATTACCTGAGGTCAAGAGTTCGAGTCCAGCCTGGCCAACGTGGTGAAAACCCCTATCTACTAAAAATACAAAAATTTGCCAGCATGGTGGTGAGTGCCTGTAGTTCCAGCTACTCAGGAGGCTGAGGTAGAAAACTGCTTGAACCCGGGAGGCAGAGGTTGTAGTGAGCTGAGACTGCGCCACTGCACTCCAGCTTGGGCTACAGAGTGAGACTCTGTCTCAAAAAAAAAAAAAAATTAATGTAAAAAAACCTCCACGATGAGCAAAATATTTACAGTGCTGTGCTGACCCATATCAGAGCCTGAGGAAGAGAAAAAGATCAGTAATGCTGATCCTATCTTTATTTAAAATTTTAACACTTTGCTGATCATGGATACTTTAATTTTGACTTTAAAAAAACTATACTAGAAAATTATTTCTCTTACTGACAGAGTTTTTTGGAGCCCCATTAAATTGTGTACCCAAGATCTCACTTACCTCACTCTGATCATACCTCTGAGAGAACATTTCCAGATTTCATGATTGGGGTAACCATTTTTTTTTTTTAAAGATGGGGTCACCCAGGTTGGAGTGCAGTGGCGTGATCTCAGCTCACTGCAGCCTCTGACTCCTGGGCTCAAGTGATCTTCCCACCTTAGCCTCCTGAGTAGCTGGGACTACAGGCATGCACCACCATGCCCAGCTTATTTTATTTTTTGTAGAGACAAGGTCTCACTGTGCTGCCCAGGCTGGTCTCAAACTCCTGGGCTCAAGCAATCCATCTGCCTCGGCTTTCCAAAGTGCTGGGATTACAGGCATGAGCCACCATGCCCAGCCTGGGGTAATAATTTAAAACAACAAAACCTCTACTCAATATTATATGTTTTGACTGGGCGCAGTGGTTCACACCTGTAATCCCAGCACTTTGGGAGGCCAAGGCGGGCAGATCACCTGAGGTCAGGAGTTTGAGACCAGCCTGGCTAACATGGTGAAACCCTATCTCTACTAAAAATACAAAAATTAGCTGGGTATGGTGGCGTGCACCTATAATCCCAGCTACTGGGGAGGCTGAGGCAGGGAGAATTGCTTGAACCCAGGAGGTGGAAGTTGCAGTGAGCTGAGATTGCACCACTGCACTCCAGCCTGGGTGACAGAGCGAGACTCTGTCTTAAAAAAAAAAAAATTACAATTTTATACTTCAAAAACACAGAACAACATAGCAACTCTATGATGAAATTTCAAACATTAAAGAATTAGATTAAGGCCAGTGTGATGGCTCACGCCTATAGTCCTAACACTTTGGGAGGCCAAGGCTGGAGGACTGCTTGAGCCTAGGAGTTTGAGACCAGCCTGGGCAACACAGGAAGACCCTCTCTGTACAAATAATAAATAAAAATTTTTTTTAAGGAAAAGAATTTTAAAAAGAAAAAATGAATAAAAAAAGGAAAAAAAGAGGAATTAAAAAAAAAAAAGAAATTAGTGGGGAAGCAGAGTTTACTCCACAAAAGAGCCACCAGAATGGCAAAGGGGCTGGAGAAAAAAGGGATGGAGCTGTGTCTTTCCCAGGAGTCCGCTTACAAGGGGGAGGCATGAGCTGTCTTCAAGCATATGACGAAATAATTACCAGCAATGTTCTAGCTGCACAGGACAGAACAAAATAAATACACTTGCACTTGAACCAGGGGAAGCCTGGCTAGACAAAAAGGAAAAAATGACTTGAATACAAGCCCACATTCAAGCCTGTTGCAGGTGGCGCAAAGCCACCCCTGGTAGCCTCTCCAGCTGGAACACGGCAGGCTTGTGGCAGGGGCTGCCGCCATGGCCTTCAGCACCCTGACAGCTGGGAGAAGGGGGAACATTTCTTTTCACATCATACAAAGATGCACACAATCAGCCCCCACTGGCAAACAATGGAGCCTCTTGTCCCATCTCACCAACACTCTCTGAATTGTTTTTAAAATCTGCAACTCAGGAGTAGCTGCCAATTTCTCTTTAATGCAAGATGTTAAAAATAGGGGACACTGGGAGAGGGGAGGAGATTTTAATGCAAATATTTTTCTGTGAGCCTAAAATTGCTCCACAAAAAGTCTACAGATTAAAAACAAATCCAGAACCCACCTTTAATTGACTTATCATTGAAATAATCTTCTAACCCTGGGCTCCCTTGAGTATCAAAGAGACTCTGATTTACTACAGACACGGTTAGAATCTCTTCTGTTGACATTTCCATCAATTCATCTTCACCATCCAAACTTGACAAACCAATCAAATCATTATTGTTAAATAAACTTGCTCGAATTTTCTCAATTTTGGCTCGGGATCTTATCTGTGTGAACAGAGAACAGGGTCAGGATTTGAGTAGCTTGACCATTCAGTGTGAGTAAACTCCTCCCTCCCACCTTTTCCTGGAAACCCTCTATTCGTCTGGAGAGATGTGAGAGCTGCCCGACTCCATTGAGGTGGACCTCCTGGGAAACTTTCTCCCACAGGCCAACAACAGTGACTTTTAGCAAATGACTCAACCTGAAATCTCTGTCACTAAACCCCGGCCAGGTCTGTGGCTTTACTCTGATTCCCAGGGAGGAAAAATTCATGCCTAACTCTGAGGAAGTCTCCACGAAGGAGGATGATGGATTCAAAGAAGTGATTCCAGGAAAGAAACCAGCTGCTTGATCCTTCAGCCCTCCTTGCAGAGCCTGCTGGGAGAGTAATGCATGCCAGTTCCCTACCTGTACTGTTATGCAAAAGCACAGAAAGGCTCTGATGCAGGATTTCTAAACAACGAGGCCTAAGAAATACATGGGATCCTGAAGTGGAACTATGACTCACTAGCATGCAGGTCATGTGAAACTCAGAATCACCTGGGACAAAATGGCAGGAGTCTATTCTCACGCTGCTCAGTAACCATCCCTCCTGCCAATGGCAACACCAAAAAGAACAAAAAGAACCCAAGGCCACTCAAGAAGATGCGACGGGGCTGAGTCAGAACGCACTGATGGCGCCCACCCACTGCAGAAGGCCAGGCCCTGAGCCCTCTGGCTCCCCTTTATTTCGTGACATGGGACTTAGTGTCACTCAGAGACGTCACCCCAAGCAGACTCACTGCTCATTCCAAGGGCTGCCCCAGGGAGCCCCCAACTGCTCCACCATTACCTACTAGGAAATAACTTTGGAAGATTTAAAGAGGCTTGGGGGATTGAAATGGGTCATGATTTAGTGGTTGCAGAGGCTTCAGAGCTGTTACCTCCACGACTGCGAAGCCTTTGATGGGGCGGGCGGTGAGGGGCTGGTTGTCCAGGGAAGGGACTGTGTACATGGAGCCCATGTCCGACACCGAGGCCGTCTCTGCATTGTCCAGGGGCTCCCCCAGGCTGCCAAGGCTGCCCAGGCTGCCGGTGCTGCACAGGGAAATGTCCAGGCTCTCCTGGCTGGACACCGCGTGGGGCTCCAACAGGCCCGGAGGGATGGGCAGCTCGAGGCCGGCAGGCAGCGGATCCACAGAGAGGTCGCTGACGGTTTGGGAGATGCCCTGGGAGCTGCAGATGGAGGCCTGGCTGGTGGAGGCGGAGGCGCTGATGCTCATGGCGGGGGTCAGGCTGCTGGACGTGCTGACCTCCATGCTGTCTGTGCCGGGGAAGGCCAGCGTCTTCTCCGGCTCAACTTTCCCGTCCCCGCCCTCGGCCTTGTCTTTTGGTTTCTTGGTGTCTTCTTCCTGCAGCGGGATGTAGATCTCGTCTTTGAAGACCCCGCCGTGGGCGTTGCAGGCCTTGCGGATGGCACCTCTGACTACGCCCTCGTCCAGGTGGGTGGGGATCCCGGAGATCACCAGCAAGCGGCTGTGGGCTGTGGGGCCCACCAGGGCCTGGCAGGCATCGGCGATGGCGTCACTCGTCACACCCAGCCCCTGTGGGTCCTTCCTGGTGAGGTGGCGGAGGATGATGAGCAGGGTGAGTGCGCGGTGGAACCACAGCATGTCCTCGGGCTTGCTGCCTCCGATGCTGAGCACGGTGGGGTCCGAGTCCACGGTGCGGGAGGACTGGCGCTTGCCCGACGAGGAGGCCTTTTCCCGCTTCATCTTGACTTTTTTCCTCTTGGAGAGGAGGCTGGGACTCTGTGGGGTCTGTCCTGGGGAGGACGAGGAGGAGGAGGACGAGTCACTGAGATTTGGGGCGGTCGCTGAGGTCACCCCGCTGGCTGTGACACTCATGTTAGTAGGCAGGGTCACTTCGGCCACCGCCAGGCACCCTTCCATGAGTGCATGAAAATACGTAGAGAACCTGCCCTGGTCGCTGGCCGCCGCGCCCCCGGAGCCCGCGCAGGCGCCACCTGAGACCCAGTTCTGCGTCTCCTCGTCGTACAGCTTGTGGAGCTCCGACTGCAAGGCCATCAGCATGGCCAGGCAGGGGTTCAGCTGGAGGGCGATTGAGGAGGACAAGCCAGCGGGGTGCCGCCTCTGCTCCAGGGTATGCACCGTGCGCAGGAGCTCTGCCAGGAGATGGAAAACAAGCTCCTTCACGCAGGCTGCCATGTCCGTGGTCCACAAGAAGTTTCCTGAGGCAAATGAAAATAGTAACAGTAATTACCATGCAGCACTGGCTATGTTCCAGGCGCAGTTCTGAGCCTGGAATCAACCCTCATAACAACTCTGTGAACAGTGACTGTGCAATTCAGTCCCTTCTTACAGATGGAGAAACAGAGGCTGGGAGGTGGAGGCCTGGCTGGAGGGCACACAGCTACCAGACACGAGAGCTGGGATTCAGAGCTGACAGGTCAGCTCCAGAGGTGACAGCTTTGACCCTTGTGCCCAATGGCAGGGTGCCAGCAAAAACACCATCATATTTTGTCTCAAAAGGTTATGCAGCATGTTGGTGAGAAGTCCCTAGAATAATGTTTCCCAAAGTACTGGATGCTTAGTATGGGGCACACAAGCCAATTTTACCAAACGGCACTGAAACACACACTGAAACCTTGTTCCTTTTAAACTCCTCTTTTAGTCCTGATTTTTGCCAACAAGAATGCCTTACTTTGAGGGTGGCATTATTTATTTTATTTTTCTTTATTGAGACAGGGTCTTGCTCTGTCACCCAGGCTGGAGTGCAGTGGCACAATCATAGCTCATTGTTGCTCCTAGGCTCAAGTGATACCTCAGCCTCCTGAGTAGCTGGGATTACAGGAGTGTAAGACCATGCCCAGCTAATTTTTGTATTATTATTTTTCTTTTGCAGAGACAGTTTTCATGGTTTTGCCATGTTGCCCAGGCTGGTCTTGAACTCCTGGGCTTAAGCAATCCTCCCACCTCAGCCTCCCAAAGTACTGGGTTTACAGGTGTGTGCCATTATGCCTGGCCATGATGAAGCTGGCATATTCTTTTTTTTTTTAATTTAAATTATTTTTTTAATAATTTTTTTTGAGAGTGAGTTTCACTCTGTCACCCAGGCTGGAGTGCAGTGGCATGATCTCAGCTCACTGCAACCTCTGACTCCTGGGTTCAAGCAATTCTCTGCCTCAGCCTCCCGCATAGCTGGGATTACAGGCTCCTACCACCATGCCCAGTTAATTTTTGTATTTTTAGTAGAGACGGGGTTTCACCATCTTGGCTAGGCCTGTCTTGAACTCCTGACCTACCTCGTGATCTACCCGCCTCAGCCTCCCAAAGTACTGGGATTACAGGCATGAGCCACTGTGCCCGGCTTGCTTTAATAATTTTTTAAGCTGCTTTTTTTGTTTGTTTGTTTATTGAGACAGATCCTGTCTCTATCACCCAGGCTGGAGTGCAGTGGCACAATCTCAGCTCACTGCAACCTCCGCCTCCCAGGTTCAAGCAATTCTCACGCTTCAGCGTCCAGAGTAACTTGAATTACAGGCATGTGCCACCACACCCAGCTAATTTATATATTTTTAGCAGAGATGGGGTTTCGTCATGTTGGCCAGGCTGGTCTTGAACTTCTGGCCTCAAGTCGTCCGCATGCCTCAGCCTCCCAAAGTGCTGGGATTACAGGTGTGAGCCACTGCACCTGGCCAAGGCTGGCATTTTTTTTTTGTTTTTTTGAGACGGAGTTTCGCTCTTGCTGCCCAGGCTGGAGGGCAATGGCGCGATCTTGGCTCACCGCAACCTCCGCCTCCCAGGTTCAAGCAATTCTCCTGCCTCAGCTTCCCGAGTAGCTGGGATTACAGGCATGCACCACCACACCCGGCTAATTTTGTATTTTTAGTAGAGACAGGGTTCCTCCATGTTGGTCAGGTTGGTCTCGAACTCCTGACCTCAGGTGATCTGCCCACCTCAGCCTCTCAAAGTGCTGGGATTATAGGTGTGAGCGACTGCGCCTGGCCGGCTGGCATATCCTTAAGAGAAAGTGGGCCAGAGTCCTAGAGCCTTTGACAGGGAACAGTATTCAGCTAGATTTTTTTTTTTTTTTTTTCTTTTTTATTATACTTTAGGGTTTTAGGGTACATGTGCACAATGTGACAATGTGCAGGTTTGTTACATATGTATCCATGTGCCATGTTGATTTCCTGCACCCATTAACTCGTCCTTTAGCATTAGGTGTATCTCCTAATGCTGTCCCTCCCCCCTCCCCCCACCCCACAACAGTCCCCGGAGTGTGATGTTCCCCTTCCTGTGTCCATGAGTTCTCATTGTTCAATTCCCACCTATGAGTGAGAACATGCGGTGTTTGGTTTTTTGTCCTTGCGATAGTTTACTGAGAATGATGTTTTCCAGTTTCATCCATGTCCCTACAAAGGACACGAACTCATCATTTTTTATGGCTGCATAGTATTCCATGGTGTATATGTGCCACATTTTCTTAATCCAGTCTATCGTTGTTGGACATTTGGGTTGGTTCCAACTCTTTGCTATTGTGAATTTTTGTGATGGCAACTATTTTCTTTGAATGTATGTATGTATGAATGGATGGATAGATGGACTGATTGATTGATTGAGACAGGTCTCATTGTGTTGTCCTGGCTGGTCTTGAACTCCTGGGCTCAAGCCATCCTTTTGCCTCAGCCTCCCAAAGTGCTGGGATTACAGGTGTGAGACACCAGGCTTGGCCTGTATTTATTTTTATGGGTACCTTTTAATTATGCCAGTAGATACTAATTTTGTATTTAGAGAAGTGATGTAAAGGTTTCCTTTCTTTTTTTTTTTTTGTGATGGAGTCCCACTCTGTCGCCCAGGCTGGAGTGCCGTGGCGCCATCTCGGCTCACTGTAAGCTCTGCCTCCTGGATTCACACCATTCTCTTGCCTCAGCCTCCCAAGTAGCTGGGACCACAGGCACCCGCCATCACACCCGGCTAATTTTTTGTATTTTTAGTAGAGACAGGGTTTCACTGTGTTAGCCAGGATGGTCTTGATCTCCTGACCTCGTGATCCACCCGCCTCGACCTCCCAAAGTGCTGGGATTACAGGCGTGAGCCATCGTGCCCAGCCAAGGTTTCCTTAAAACTAAATTTAAGTTTTAAAAAAGGAGTTGATTGCAATAAAAACTGTTAAGTAATGCTGGCTGGGCTTAGTGGTTCATGCCTGCAATCCCAGTACCATGAGAGGCCAAAGCAGGTGGGTCACCTGAGGTCAGGAGACTGAGATCAGCCTGGCTAACGTGGTGAAATCCCGTTTCTACCAAAAATACAAAAAAATTATCTGGGCATGGTGGCAGGCGCCTGTATTCCCAACTACTCAGGAGGCTGAGGCAGGAGAATCACTTGAACCCAGGAGGCGGAGGTTGCAGTGAGCTGAAATTGCACCACTGTGCTCCAGCCTGGGTGACAGAGTGAGACTCCATTTAAAAAAAAATAAGTAAGTAAATAAATGCTGACAGGAACAATTTGTGGACATGGAAACAATCATATAATGGTGGCATGATAACGACTGAAGTTTGGGAAACACTGTCTAGAACCACAAGATGGACCACACGTTTGTGCCAAGGTCTCCTTCATACCAGACGCATATCTTACATTCACATAGTCATGTACCCTGGATCTGAGTGGAAAGACAGAAAACTCACGTACGTGAGACACGATTAGGGATCATGAACATCTAAAGCCTGCGTTCCACTGAGCCAGCTGAGTCCTTACCCTGCAAAAGAGTGAACTGCAGTTTGCTACATCCAGATGGCTCTTGTACAGGATAAAAGATTACTGGCCAGGGGAATCCCAAGGGCCTGCTGAAGCTGACTAAGTCCAGCACCTACCAACAAGAGGATCAAGCTTCCTGCTCTCTCAGGACTGACACTGCTTGCGAATTCTGGTTGGAAACAAGTTTGTGACTGTCCTGGAACATGGGCTCTCATAGAACCTCCACAGAGGACAGGTGTCCATGCTCCCCTCTCCGCTGGGGCACAGGGTTAGGCCCTCAGATGCCAGAACTATTCATGTCACCTCCGTTGTCCTTGCTCTACCATTTAGCATTCATGTAAGACGACCTTGGAGAGAATTCTTCACCAAAATTGCACATGACGGCCTACGAGCTGAAACTCATTCTCAGACAGTGTTCTCTGCTTATGTCCCCCCATCCACTCCCTGGGTGTTTTTTATTTTTTGCAGAGAAAGGGTCTGGCTATGTTGCTTGATATCCTGAACTCAAACGATCCTCTTGCCTCAGCCTCTCAAAGTGCTGGATTACAGGTGTGAACCACTGCGCTCGGCCCTCCTAGGATGTATGAAAGAATTTGACTTGGTTGCCAACATTTAAAAATTGAGAAATTCACATCAACATTTGGATTCCTGGATTTTCTTGCAATAAGAAATTACGGTTCCAGGCCAGGCACAGCGGCTCATGTCTGTAATCCCAGCACTTTGGGAGGCCGAGGTGGGTGGATCACGAGGTCAGGAGATCGAGACCATCCTGGCTAACATGGTGAAACCCCGTCTCTACTAAAAATACAAAAAATTAGCCGGGCATGGTGGCGGGCGCCTGTGGTCCTAGCTACTCTGGAGGCTGAGGCAGGAGAATGGTGTGAACCTGGGAGGCAGAGCTTGCAGTGAGCTAAGATGGCGCCACTGCACTCCAGCCTGGGCGACAGAGCAAGACTCCATCTCAAAAAAAAAGAAAAAAAAAAAAGAAAGAAATTACGGTTCTGGCAGAAACAGGGCCATGTTCTCCTGTAGCAGTGGGTGACAGGACACGTGTCCTCTGTGCCTCCAGCTTACCAAAGACCCCTGCCAACTTCCTCTTTATTTCCCTTATTTAGCTGATCTGTTTGAACCCTGAAGGCACTGAAGGCATCCGAGTGTGCAATGTTTTCTGTTTTTTTGAGACGGAGTTTCGCTCTTGTTAACCAGGCTGGAGTGCAATGGCACAATCTCGGCTCACTGCAACCTCCGCCTCCCGGGTTCAAGCAATCCTCCTGCCTCAGCCTCCTGAGTAGCTGGGACTACAGGCATGCACCACCATGCCCGGCCAATTTTTTGTATTTAGTAGAGACAGGGTTTCATCATGTTGGTCAGGCTAGTCTCATACTCCCGACCTCCGGTGATCCACCCGCCTTGGCCTCCCAAAGTGCTGGGATTACAGGTGTGAGCCACTGTGTCTGGCCCGAGTGTGCAATGTTTTCTTCCCTGCAACATTATGGAAAAATTCAAAAATATAGAAAGCCTGAAGAAATTATACAGTAAATACCTGTGTACTTACCAGCTAGATTCCACTATAAACATGTTGTTGTATTTGCTCTACTACATATCTATCTACCCCTCTATTCATCCACAAACCCATCTTAGTTTTTGATTATTTCAAAGTAAGTTGTAGACATCAGTATGCTTCATCCCTAAACACTTAAGAAGGCATATCATTAATTAAAGTTTAATATTTATTTAGAATTTGTTTAGGTAAATTTGCATATGGTAAAATGCACAACTTTTATGTTTCTCATTCCATGAGTTTTGCAACCTTTTTGACCCTTTGAGGAACTATGCAGTTATAACCTTTCATTTTGCAACATTGTTCATTTCCACACCACCCTTCACCCCTAAAGTTACAATAATGGCGTATACTTCTGTTTTAAAGTAAAGTGGATAAAATTAATCTTATTTTCCTGGTTAGTTTCCAATCCTCAAAATAATGAAAATACCCGGCAAATCATAGATTTGGGAGTCTAGGTTGTACCTTAAGATCTATTCCCCAAGACCACTTCAAACGACAGCAGTCTGAAGGAGGCTGCAGCTGCCTGGGCTACCTGTGGCCACTCCCTACACCACCTGGCAAGCTCCTTCCTCAGGCACCATGCCAGCTCCACCCCCACCCTAGATTCCGATCCCCAGGGAAGGCAGCCTCACCTAGCAGCTCCACCACCTGCAGGAGGACGGATGTCGGAATGGTGTCAGGCTCATCTTCGGACTTCCCTTCACTGTCCTCTGATTTCCAGGACAGCAGCTGCTCTGCGAAGGCCATAGCCAGTGGGAACTCCAGGGGCAGGGAATGTAACACCAAGACTGCTCCAGGAGGTGGAGACACCCCTGCAAGAAGCACCCAGGAAGAAAGCAGGTGATTGGCAGCACCTGACCCAAATAAGCCTTACAAAAGGTCCTGCCGGGTGTGCATGTAGAAACAGTGCTGGAGAGCCCGCCCACTCATCTGCTCCAGGAGGAGGACACATAACTCCCGACACTCCGGACAGTGGGCTGCAGGGACACGAGGAGATGGAGGCCATCCCCCCAGGGAGTCCACTTACTGGGGTGGATTTGGCAAATGGGACAAAGGGCAGAGATGAGAACAGAGGACACACACTTGTCATTCAGTTAGATACCAACCAGAATGGGGAAAGTAAGTAACACTTTAAAAGATGCCTCACTGGGATATTCCCAGCTTGGTAAAGAAATAATCAGTCCTTTGGTATGGCTGCAATCCCACTAAGACCATTATGCTTATTACAGTGGACCAGCAAGGGGTCCCCAAGACTTAAGACTACTGGCACCTTGGGTTTTGATTATCTTATCACCTTTTGTCACTGCCGTGGCCTACGTGTGACCAAAGCTGTCTACAGTGAGAGGAAGAAGGTCCAAGGCTTGATCCCCCTCACATCCTGCACTGCCCCTGAAGCCCCTCTATAAACACCAGTCAGACAGAAGCCAGGGCATCAGAGGGCTTTGGACAAGTCAGAAGTGAACCACATTGGCTTGTATACTCTGGGGTGAATGTTTACATGGTGATAATTGTGGAATGACAGAGATCCTCTGTTTTAAACGTAAAGTTTAAAAAACCGCTAGTATAGGAAAAATACTATGAAAAACAGACTCTAATAAAAAAGACCATAAAGTTGTTTAGCAATGACCAAATCACTGAAGAAATGTCCTTTCATTTCATTCCCTAAGATGCATTGTCTCAAGGACTGGGGCTGTGGAGAAGCCCAGGCCTGTTATTTTGGCTAAAAGTTCACATATGTTTTCTGTCTCTGGCAAACATGCGTCAGTCTTGTCCTGTCAAGCATGCCGAGGAGGAGCAGTGGAGGCCTGTGACGAGGATTTCCTTTCTTTTCTGTGCATACTCAGACACAGAGCCAGCGGGCCCTGGTGCATACAGACGACAGGCAGTGACAGCTTCAGGGCATGTGGAGGCAGAGCCCTCATCTAACTCTAAAACGATGGAGGCTTCAAAAAATGCCCAGGAGATGAGAGCAATCGAGTTTCCAGTTAGTTGAGGAGCAGACGCTCACAGTGGCCAGTGCCCCGGGGAGCCATGTTGAGAATTTGGTTAATGAGAATTGAAGGAATGGCAACTGGGATTATCATAGCCTGAGCCAGCCAGCTGTAAGGATGCGATTGCTCTGGTTTTATCATTCTAAACAGACACATCTCAGCACATACTTGTGAAAAGAAAGGAAATCTCCACTGTAGTCTGGACAGCATCTGCCAGGCCTTCCCTAGGTAGGAAAGATAAGTCTTTTAATTTACTGCCTCTAAAAGAAGCAGCAGTTTCTTCTAGAAGAAGTCCCAAGAAGTCCTATTCTTTATCAATAGGAATTGGAACATGCAAGGTACAAAATTCATTATAGCTTCAAAAAGAAGGCAAGCGGAGAATGACTCCAGCTGTTCTCATCACGACAAGCTGCTGGAGACTCACCCAGTTTGATGTGGACCCTGTCTGTGGAGAGGACCACAGAGGGGTACTGGTCAGCGGTGGGGGGAGGTGCAAGCCCAGTGTTGGCCGGGGATGCGTCCCGCGGGTAACAGGCAGCCTCGATGAGGTTCAGCTGGCCATTTCGCTTCACTTTGTGGCCGAGGCCGTATACGAGCACCCGTGCCCACGGTGCCTTGTACAGAGAGGAGCTGAGAAGGAGGGATGGGTGGGTGTTAATACAGGGTCTAGCCACGCACATGGGGACAGGCAGCATTGCCTTCTCACCAGGGGACGTTAGATGAGAACTGGGCCCAAGTCATTTCCACCACACGTTAGAAGATCATTCTTTATAGACTAATTCCCCAAACATAGAAATATGGAGAGAACTGCAAGTCATTTGCATTAAAGAATCAAAGTGATTTGAATTTTTTTCCTTGGCCAGTTTCACCAGAGTTCATTTAGCTTTCCCCTCCCCATCACCATCTTCTTGAGAACAGGCAACTTACTCTTTGCGGAATCCAGACTGACTTTCTTTACAAGACACGACAACAAAAGCTGCCCCGGGGAAATTCACGTCCATGTTGACTTTGGATTCGGAAATTGGGAACTCTTCAGAGGGGAACTGCTCTGGTGCTGTCTGCAAAGAGACATTGAATAAGGAAAGCCACACGCTAAACACAGGGACAGCATTTCATCTTCTCATCTCACATGGCCCAGGAAATCAGTCAAACGACTAAATAGCCCTCTGGAAGGAAGCAAGCTACAGATGAGATAAAGCAGAAGAGCTTCTAGGAAAAGGAAATCGAGAGGAATAGGGACTTGGAAGGGAAAGGAGAGTCATTTTCAGCAAGCCAGTGAGACTCCCAGTTAAAAACGGTAACCACACTGCAGGAACATGAGCTTTAGACTTCTACCTGCAGGAAAGAGCAGATCTGTTTCGTCAGCTCTAAAAGGCTTTCCTCGCCCTGGTGCAGGGTCCGGGTGATGGCCACGTTGAGCCACTCTCTCACTGTCTGGGAGTTGCCCTGGTAAAAGAGGTCCGTGGCGGAGCAGTTCTGGGAATGGATGCAATGCTGTAAAGACTGCGCCAGGAGGATTGAGCTGGAGCTGATGGTGCCGTCTGGGGACGGAAAGGAAACAGAAATTGACAAGAATCAAAGCAGCCAGTAGCTAGGAGAGTCTAAGTAACAGACAATGAATAACCCATCCAGAAACCCCAGATGGAAGGGTTATCCTGGATATGATGTCCTGGATAACAGATGCCGGCAATCAGATCCTCTGCACCAGGATGGTGGAGGGGGACCCAGGAGATCAATGGGCTTCATACTTTTTCTTTCTTTTCAGCTGTGAAACTGTTTCCTAAAATAAAATCCACACAGAGGCCCAGGTCTATGAAATATATCAAACGGGGCTGCTTGGATCCAGGGGTTCCCAGAACCTGACCTGTCTGACTACCCTGGCCTGCCCCCCCAGGGTACCTCAGGGAACAGCCTGTAGAGAAACTTGTTAGATCATCATGGGAAAGCTTCTGCCACCACACTTGATGCTTTCCAGGTATGTTTCAGGGCATCTAAGTTCTTGGGGGTGGGCTGTGGACCCCAGATGCTCATATGGGCCAGTAGAGATGTAGTGCACACATGCCCTGGCTGGGTGGGACCCCACAGTTGTGAGCTGGAGGGCAGCTACCTAGGATGCTGACTGAGCCTAGAATGCTATCTGCAAGTGAGCTTTGAGGGGTGCCCCCTGCCTGCCTCACGTATTGTTCCCATCTTAGTTGCTGGGAGATCAAGGGGGCAGGCTGGAGGCTGAGATGCCAGGGGAAGACAGAAAGGGCCCCTGAGTCCTGGACGGTGCTGAGGGCAGACTCATCACCTGGCATTCACTGGGGAGCAGACACAGCCCTCATGCCAAGGGCACACAGGCTGGCCTTTGGAACAGCCTCACCAGAACTTACGATGAACCAAATAGGTCTGCTTTGGAGGACGCTGATGACAGGAACATTTCCTTTCTTTCTAGTGTCAAATAGAATGTCTGTAGCAACAATACAGTGACTCGGTTTCACAAATAATAATTTTCCTTGATCCACAATTATGTTGGGAAACTTGATGAATGCTTAACAGAGTAATAACTCAAGTGAGTAATCCATTACATTTTTCAAAGAGTGAGAAAGCCCTGCCAGGAGAATCCCAGTTCCTGCGTGCAATTTCTCACGTGAGCCTATGCGCACCATGAGGCACTTCTCGCCCTCATGCGGGGAATGACTACACTATGCACAGCGCCCGCCTGGTGCTGAGTTCCAGAGTGACAGCAGCAAAGTCAAGTTTTACCTGGGAGGGGAGGTGCGAGGAGCTGATTGGACAGCAGCTGCAGGTGCTCCAGGGTAATGTCCCGGATGGCAGGGATGTGGAAGAGGCGGGTGAACAAGTGAGGCAACTTGGGGGCGAAGATATTGAGCAGGGCCATGCGGCAGTACAGCCTGGCCAGCGCAGCCTCGCAGCGCAGCAGCTCCCTGCAAGGGAAAAGGTGGGTGAGATGCTCAAAGCCCTGATGCTCCGGCCCCCATACCGGGACCAGGCCGCAGGTTCTGAAGGAAAAGATCCCGCCTCAGGCTTCTCTTCCAGCCCGATGTTCCAAACCCTAAAGGAGTCACTTAAGTTTTAAACAAAAGTCACATTAAGTTATATTGTTATGTTTGATTTTTCCCAGCTCAAAAAAGCACTGTAGGGAAAAAAATAAAAATAAATGTCGACACAAAAATTTGTACATGTATGTTCACAGTAGCATTATTCATAATAGCCAAATAGTGATAAGAACTCAAGTGTCCATTAACTCAATGGTAAGTTTATACAATGGAGTATTATTCAGCCATCAAACAGATGAAAGACTGACACATGCTGAGGATGTGGAGAAATAGGAACACTTTTACACTGTTGGTGGGACTGTAAACTAGTTCAACCATTGTGGAAGTCAGTGTGGTGATTCCTCAGGGATCTTGAACTAGAAATACCATTTGACCCAGCCATCCCATTACTGGGTATATACCCAAAGGACTATAAATCATGCTGCTATAAAGACACATGCACACGTATGTTTATTGCGGCACTATTCACAATAGCAAAGACTTGGAACCAACCCAAATGTCCAACAACGATAGACTGGATTAAGAAAATGTGGAGGCCGGGCGAGGTGGCTCAAGCCTGTAATCCCAGCACTTTGGGAGGCTGAGGCAGGCGGATCACGAGGTCAGGAGGTCGAGACCATCCTGGCTAACAAGGTGAAACCCCGTCTCTACTAAAAATACAAAAAATTAGCCGGGCGTGTTGGCGGGCGCCTGTAGTCCCAGCTACTCGGGAGGCTGAGGCAGGAGAATGGCGTGAACCCGGGAGACGGAGCTTGCAGTGAGCCGAGATTGCGCCACTGCGCTCCAGCCTGGGTGACAGAGCGAGACTCCGTCTCAAAAAAAAATGTGGCACATATACACCATGGAATACTATGCAGCCATAAAAAAATGATGAGTTCATGTCCTTTGTAGGGACACGGATGAAACTGGAAACCATCATTCTCAGTAAACTATCGCAAAGACAAAAAACCAAACACCGCATGTTCTCACTCATAGGTGGGAATTGAACAATGAGAACTCATGGACACAGGAAGGGGAACATCACACTCCGGGGACGGTTGTGGGGTGGGGGGAGGGGGGAGGGACAGCATCAGGAGATATACCTAATGCTAAATGACGAGCTAATAGGTGCAGCACACCAACATGGCACATGGATACATATGTAACAAACCTGCACATTGTGCACATGTACCCTAAAACCTAAAGTATAATAATAATAAAAAAAAAGACTGACACATGCCACAACAGGAATAAATCTTGAAACATCATGTTCTCAGTGAAAGACACCAGATACAAAGGGCCACATGTTGGATTCCATTTCTGTAAATTGTCCAGAGGAAAATGCATAGAAACAGAAAATAGATTGGTGGTTGTCAGGAGATGGTGGGAAAGGAGGATGGGAAGTAACTGCTATGGATATGGGGTTTCTTTTGGGGTGATGAAAATGTTCTAAAATTGATTGTGGTAATGGTTGGACAACTTTGTGAATATAATAAAAACCACTGACTTGTGTACTTTAAATGGGTGAATGGCATGGTATGTAAATTATATCTCAATAAAGCTATTATAAAAATATCATTGTGGGCATCTTTTTATGTGATGAATTTATAAAGTGATCAGCATTCAACTTGAATAATAGCTCATTAGTGCCTAAGCACGTCTTACGGGCCAGATGCAATGGCTTACACCTGTAATTCTAGCACTTTGGGAGGCCAAGGCAGGAGGATTACTTGAGGTCAGGAGTTTGAGACCAGCCTGGGGAACATAGTGAGACTCCCTCTCTACAAAAAATAGAAATCGCCCTGTAGTCTCAGCTACTTGGGAGGCTGAGGTGGGAGGACTACTGAGCCCAGTAGTTGGAGGCTGCAGTGGGCCATGACTGCCACTGCACTCCAGCCTGGGTGACAGAGCAAGACTCTGTTTCTAAAAAACAAAAACCTAGGCCCCAAACTCACTCTGAACCCACAGGGGTCATTTGATATTCCTACTGACCCTACTTAAATTTAATGCTGGTGTATCATAATTCAAATTTAGGTGTAATGGCAATTAAAGAAACAACCCCACGTGGAACACTTGATGAGTGTATGTGTGAAGTGAAGATAAACAAAAAGAAGACAGCTAAGAAACTACATCATAGGTGGTTTCTTCCTTATCAACACCAGTCTGTGTGGTTCTCATGCCAGGATGAACAATAAACACACTTCTCCTGTCTCCTCCCTCCTTGGAAGCCCATGTGTTCACTGCGTTAACAAAGCACATGAGGACCACGGCAGCAAAACTGGTAACGACTGAATGGACAAGCTGAGAACCCCACGGTTCTCCCCTTGGCTTTCACCTCAGACTTTATAGGCCAAAGTTACCAGGGATGGAACTGTTCGTTTTGTTTTCTTGGGCTTTTTTGAGACGGGTCCTGTTGCCCAGACTGGAGTGCAGTGGCGTGATCATAGCTCACTGCAGCCTTGACCTCCTGGGCTCAAGCAATCTTCCAGCTTTAGCCTCTTGAGTAGCTGGGACTACAGACATGCGCCACTGCTCCTAGCTAATTTTTTCTTATTTTTGTAGAGACACGGTCTCTCTCTCTCTCTTCTTTTTTTTGAGATGGAGTCTTGCTCTGTCACTCAGGCTGGAGTGCAGTAGTGTGATCTCGGCTCACTGCAACCTCTGCCTCCCAGGTTCAAGTGATTCTCCTGCCTTGGCCTCCCAAGTAGCTGGGATTACAGGCGTGTGCCACCACGCCTGGCTGATTTTTGTATTTTTAGTAGAGACAGGGCCTTAACCACTTTGGGTAGGCTGGTCTCGAACTCCTCACCTCAAGTGATCTGCCCACCTCGGCCTCCCGAAGTGCTGGGATTACAGGCGTGGGCCACTGCGCCCAGCCAAGACAGGGTCTCTCTATGTTTCCCAGACTAGTCTTGAACTCCTGGGCTCAAATGATCTTCCTTCCTCAGCCTCCCAAAGTGCTAAGATTACAGACGTGAGCCACCGCGCCTGGCTATGAGCTTGTTTTGGGTCTGACCTGCAGCCCTGGTTTGGACACTGTACACTGCTAATGCCTCTGAAGTCACTGCTGCTCTAGCCTCTGTTTTCCAAAATCCTCTTTATTTATTTATTAAAAAAAATTTTTGAGACAAGGTCTTGCTCTGTTGCCCAGGTTGGAGGATATTGGTAATCACGGCTCACTGCAGCCTTGAACTCCCGGGCTCAAGCAATGCTCTCGCCTCAGCCTCCCACTTAAATAGCTGGGACTACAGGTGTGCACCACCAAGCCTAGCTAACCAAAGTCTTCTTTAAAACCACTGTGAGTGCTTTAGCACAGAATACAATCTTGACGAAAATCTGTGCTAGGACCAGAAATCCAACCACTGAATGATCACACAGATCTGCATGGCATGTTTCCTATGTCTTCCAATACCAAGACCACCGCATTAACACTGAGAGTAAACGTCCTACACTTGTAAGTTGATTGTAACTCTACAAGGACTTTCTTGCCTTCTCTCTCAGTTGCTAGTCAGCAGTCAACAGGTTTCATCAATCAAAGATGTTTGCTAAAAAATATGACCAAAAGACTTATTAAATAAAGCTTTAAAAGCTTTTAATAACACCATGTTGATATTCAAGCATGTATGTTTGGGGACCCTTTTTAGCATCTATTTTGAGTCTACAATGTGTGTCAGGGCCTAGCTTAGGCACTGGGTACTCCAGCAACCTCTGCCTCCTGGGATCAAGTGATTCTCATGCCTCTGCCTCCCGAGTAGCTGGGACCATAGGCACGTGCCACCAGACCTGGCTAATTTTTGTATTTTTAGTAGAGATAGGGTTTCACCTGTTGGCCAGGCTGATTTTGAACTTCTGGCCTCAAGTGAACCGCCCACCTCGGCCTCCCAAAGTGCTGGGATTACAGGTGTAAGCTACCGCGCCCGGCCCACAAGAACAAATTTTAACAAACAAACAAAATAACAGCAGTAAAAACGTCAGGTCCTGGGAGAGCATTAAAATACTGTAGTTTCCTGACAAAGAGCGCCTGAACAGTCACCTTAGATGGTGAGGCAGAGCTTTTTGAAGAGGTGAGTATTCACTGAGATCTGAATTACAGAACGAGACAGCCAGGGGGAGCTCTGGGCCATCCCTAAGGAAGAAGCACACTAGCTGTGTGAGCGCCGCAGAGAAGGCGCTGCCAAGCTCAGAGGCTCCTGTGGGGTCCTGTGAAGCAGGTCAGGGTTTGAATGTACTCCATGGGAAGGTCTGCATTAGAGGAGGGAGAGCTGATTTCTGTGTCTAAAAGATCACTCCAGCTGCTGTGGAGAGGAAAGCCGAGGCCTGGGCTGTTGTGGTGGAGGTAGGAATGGAGACATGTGCAGATGGGGACATATTTTGGAATAGTCAACGGCACTTGCTGATAGCTCTCTTGAGGAAAAAGTTTGGCTTGTGGTGCCCCTTCCAGATATGGGGAGGCCAGCGGCAGAGGAGATTTTGGGGAAAAATTCAGATTCCACCTCACACGATAAATTTTAGGGGCTTATGAGATTATTTGTGAGTTAAAGGTCAACAAACCCTATCCTTGTCTACCTCAGAACTGCCCTTGGTTTTAAAGTCAGTTCTTCTGAAAACCTGACAAAGAATGTCAGCAACATCACAAGGCACTGCTTATGATACTAGTGACCCCTCACAGGCAAGCTGTGTCTAAATGGGGAAGACTGTGAAGAAGAACATTCTTGGTGGGAAGCCACAGCCTCGAGGCTTCTGGAGCATGGTGATGCTTGTAACTGGGCATGCCTCTTGCTGGAATCCCTGGAAGCCATGCCTGTGGAATGTTCCACAAGAGATGTCAGCTTGGATAAGGACATGGGGCTGTTGAGCCACCGGCCGCAGGAGCCCTGCCGTGGGACGTTTCTCCTTCACACCTGAGTTGACACTTGGGTAGGTATGTAGGTGGGGTCAGTAGGTAGGGTCAGGGAATAGCCCCTGAACTTCTATGTGGACGACTGTGAGGACCCCTGTTGAAGAAACATTCGTGATGTTGCCCTGTGATATGCCTACTTCCTGTCCTGTATCTTGCTAAGTAAAGCTAAGAAAGTCATGTGTGACCTATTTTGGTCTTGTGAATTTGACTGACTCACTGAACTTAAGATCACCCAAACGCTGCAATGCAATCTCAAGTGGAGACGGTCTATCTCAAGAGGTCTTGCCGTCTACATAGATAAGCATATCTGGAGTTCCAGTGAGAGATGAGAGCTGGAGATACACTCAACTTGGTTCAAAATTGTCAACATCATGAGAAATTGTGATGGCTAATGGTTGAACTGCATGAAAAATAATTTCTGGAAATTTTTATTAGAGAACTCCATTTATTATTATATTTTCCTCTGAATTATTGCAAGACATTTTAAGATGGAAAGGAATAATTCTCATGGGAATTGGCAATGGTGAACATGAGGGAGCTTTGCCAGATCTTTAGGTTTCAGCCCACTGAGGGCAGGCACATGCCTTGAACACCTTCTCTTCTCTTCTGGAAGCCTGCACAGTGCTAGGCACATAGAAAGCACTCAAGCAATACCTGATCGGCTTCACAGGGAAAGGAGCTTACACTGTACCTGGACATCTTCTTACCTTTTCTTGACTTCCTTTACTCTCCGTAACTTTCTCCACGCTCTTCCAATCTGTGGAATGTGATGGCTATTCATCCATTAGCCATCACAATTTCTTGTGATGTTGACAATTTTGAACCAAGTTCAGTGTATCTCCAGCCTCATCTCTCACTGGAACTCCAGATACGCTTATTTGTCTAGACAGCAAGACCTCTTGCCGTCTCCGCTTGAGATTGCATTGCAGCGTTTGGGTGGTCTTAAGTTCAATGAGTCAGTCAATCTCTAGCTACCCCTCAGTCCCCCCAAATCATAGCAGGGTGCATGTTGCATAAGCCAGATGATTCTAGATCCCCCAACTTTTTTTTTTTTTTTTTTTTGAGACGTAGTCTCCCTTTGTTACCCAGGTTGGAGTGCAGTGGCACAATCTTGGCTCACTGCAACCTCCGTTTCCCAGGTTCAATAGATTCTCCTGCGTTAGCCTCCAGAGTAGCTGGTATTACAGGTGCCCATCACCAAGATCGGCTAATTTTTGTATTCTTAGTAGAGATGCGATTTCACCAGGTTGGCTGGGCTGGTCTTGAACTCGTGACCTCAAGTGATCTGCCCACCTGGGCCTCCCAAAGTGCTGGGATTACAGGCGTGAGCTACCGTGCCTGACCCCTAGATCCCCCGACTTTTCTTCACATCTCCTGCAATTTTGCTGTTATCTTTATTAGCTGCCTTCTCTAAGTGTTAGCTTTGAAGGAAAAACTTTCTTGCCGAGGATAAATGGTACATGTGGTAGAGTGAAGTTGGTGGATTTCTGTGACCCAGTAGAAAGAAGGGCCCAATTGTACCTGTGAATTTGAAGGTTGGTATTGTCCAGTGTGACCAGCCCATTGGTGGCAGTCCTTCGGTAGCCTGCTGGGGGCCTTTCCAACATGTCAATAGGATACCAGTATCGCACCAGCACACCTTCACTGCGGAGGTACGTTTCTACCTGCACCAATTCATTCACCTACAATAGGAAAAGAAAATGTCTGTTTGTGCTGTTTGCTTTTGTTTTCCATGTGTGCGTGTGTGTGTGTGTGTGTGTGTGTGTGTGTGTGTGTGTGTATTTTTAGTCCAGGCTTTTAGGTATTATAATTTGTAACTAACTGCTATTTCATAGACAAAACAAATGAAAGAGAATTCACAATACATTTTTGAAACACATCTTATAAGTAATCTTATTACTATATAAATGTTCTATGTGCTTTTCTAAGAAAATAACAAAATAACAAACATCAGAAATCAGAGAGATCTTATTTTATTATTTTTGAGATGGAGTCTCACAGTGTCGTCCAAGCTGGAGTGCAGTGGTGTCATCTCGGCACACTGCAGTCTCTGCCTCCCAGGTTCAAGAGATTATCCTGCCTCAGCCTCCCGAGTAGCTGGGACTATAGGCACCCACCACTGTGCCCAGCTAATTTTTGTATTTTTAGTGGAGATGGGGTTTCACCATGTTGGCCAGGCTGGTCTTAAACTCCTCACCTCAAGTGATCCGCCTGCCTTGGCCTCCCAAAGTGCTGGGATTATAGGCGTGAGCCACCATGCCCAGCCAGGAATCAGAGAGATTTTAAATGAATTCTTAAATATAAATGTGAATTAATGACACACTAGAAAGGCCAAAAGCCAGTTATTTAAGAAAAAAAAACTTCAATCAAAATAAAAAAGAAAAGAAGAGGATAATATACACATAAACACACACGTAACCAGACTAATATATATATATTTATACATAAACAGACTATAGCAATAAATGCTAGTTTCATGCCACTGATTTAGTCTAAGTTCAAAGACATCTGCTTAGTACTGAGTGTTTTAGTTTTTCCATACCAGATGGAAAATTTTAATTGATACAATAAAGATTTTCAATGTAATCATAAGTTAGCAATTTAAAGAGAATAGTGCTATATTTCCAGCATACACTGTTGCTAGGTAAAATTTATGTTCATTGTTTGTATGTTAATAATATCTTAAAAGCAGGGAATCTGTCTGATAGCTCTATTTTATTTCTAGGAAAATAAAAAGTAAGCTCATACGTATGCATTTTGGATGCAAATACCAATGCAATTTTCATTTAGGGATTATTAAAACGGAGAGAAATTACCTTGGAAATAACAGAATGATTACAATAAGGACAATTCTATTTTTCATTTTCACACATTTCCATTGCTCAAAAATATCATCAGTAATGTATTTTCTTATAATCAGAGTCAGAAGTTTGCATCAGAAGGCAGTGGGAGATTAACAGTACTATTGATGGAATTTTCCATTTGAAAGTTCACCTCAGTGACCACCAGTCAATAGCCCCTCTAAAAAAATTGAATGAGTTAAATTACATTCTGACAAAATAGAGTCAGATGATGTAATTTTTTGTTTTTTTTTTTGAGACAGAGTCTTGCTCTGTTGCCCAGGTTGGAGTGCCATGGCATGATCTCTGCTCACTGCAACCTCTGCCTCTGGGGTTCAAGCGATTCTCCTGCCTCGGCCTCCCAAGTAGCTAGGATTACAGGTTTGTGCCACTATGCCCAGCTGATTTTTGTATTTTTGGTAGAGATGGGGTTTCGTCATGTTGGCTAGGCTGGTCTCAAGCTCCTGACCTCAAGTGATCCACCTGCCTCAGCCTCCCAAAGTGCTAGGATTACAGGCATGAGCCACTGCATCTGGCCTAAAGATGTAAATTTTTTCAAGGCAAATTTCAAAGCATTAATGGAACCTAATATCACTGTATCTCTCTAGACAGATACCAAAGTTTATATCTATACAGTGATTGATAATATTATTTTATCAGAGACTGTCAGGCTTGATTTGTATATTATTTCACCAGTTTTTCCTGCATAGGAAGCTTCTCAAATACGAGGATGGGCATGCAACCTCAGAATCACATAGTCATGGCTTTCAAACAGGAGTCTCTTTTCAAAAGAAAGCTTTGGCCTTGTCCTCTCTCACTCTGTTACTTCTCTGCCCCCTCCCCTAAAAGTCCTAGCTGTGTCCTAGGAGAGAGCTTTGCAAAATGGAGGAGGAAACTACTGATCCAGTTTAATACACTCATTTTACAGATAGGGAAATTGAGGCTGAGAGAAATCAGTGAGATGACTTGATCAAAATGACAAAACTTTTTCTTTTTTTTTTTCTTTGGAGACAGGGACTCACTCTGTTGCCCAGGCTGGAGAACACTGATGCCATCACAGCTCATTGCAGCCTTGACCTCCTAGGCTCAAACGATCCTCCCACCTTAGCCTCCCACATAGCTGGGACTACAGATATGCCCACCATGACTGGCTAATTTTTTGTAGAGACAGGGTCTCGCTATGTTGCCCAGGCCGGTCTGGAACTCCTGGGCTCAGGTAATCCTCCTTCCTCCGCCTCCCAAAGTGCTGGGATTACAGGCGTGAGCCCCATGCCCAGCCTATTTCTTTGATTTGTGTCTGTATGACCATCATGACAATGACAGATCATCCATTCATCAAGGACAATGGGGACTTTTCCCTGGGAACTTGGGTAGATATAATGCAGGAACAGTTTGAACATGTCGAACAGAAAATAATGGTAGAGGTGGTGTGGTCTGAAGGCGCTGACAGCTTTGAGACTGGACAGCCTACCATCTACTGCCAGCCCTGATCTGGGTCCCTGAGGAAAGCTCAGGCAAGTCAATTGGCATTAGAGCATTTTTGCTTCGTGTCTTCGTCCCTGATTTGAAGAGAAACTCATCTGTATAATCACTTTTTAAGGTACTTGGGAATCTGGGCATGACAGCCTTAGTATACATAAAATAGCTCATTAATCAGAATGGCTGTTCACTCACTGAATCAACATCTAAGACGACTCCATGCAGCCCAAAGGTCTTCAGCATCCCTCGGATGGCAAACTTTGGCAGAGCAGTTCCAACAGCACTGCTGGCTACATTATTGCTGTCTGGAGAGCGGGTTACTACTGTGAGACCTGAGGAGTGTAGAGGGAGAAGTTTTTCAGAAAAAAGTACCACTGCATCTAGGTTCTTACATTTAGCATCTAAAATAGCTCTCCAGATAAAAATAAAATAAAATAGCTCTACGGGCTTTAACAGAACCCTCAGTTTTGTTATAACCAAGCAAGAACACAACTCAGTCTGGAAGGTAATATAATAGAACGTTGTAAAAGCTCTTACAATTGAAGAATAAAAAGACAAATAAGCCAGTTTAAAATGGGCAAAGAATTTTTTGTTTGTTTTTTGAGACAGAGCCTTGCTCTGTGGCCCAGGCTGGAGTGCAGTGGTGTGATCTCGGCTCACTGCAACCTCCGCCTCCCAGGTTCAAGTGATTCTCCTGCCTCAGCCTCTAGAGTAGCTGGGATTATAGGCGTGCACCACCAGGCCCAGCTATTTTCTATATTTTTAGTAGAGATGGAGCCCGGGCCCTACCTCTCTTCTTGTGCAGCTGCCTGCCCCACTCAGCTCATGCTACTGAGTTCTGAGAAGTGGGAAGGGCCCCACCAGGGTTGCTCTACGGCTTCACATGGGGCGGTGTGGAAGAGGTCAGCTTAGTCAGAGTAAGGAGAGTCACCCTAGGAGAGCCACCAGCTGCTTGTGCACATTAAGGAAAACTCAGCCTCTCATTTCATAGGAAATTTCATAGGTGGAGTAAGAAGGAAAGCAAAACCTTTTCGAACTTTATCAATTGTGAACTTGTTTGCTTCGTCTTTAATGTCTTCAATGGTGGGAAGATAAAGGTCTCTTGGGATGCCACCGTTCTCTTCATAGAGAAATTCAACCGTCTGTCGGGCAATATCCACCATACCTAAAAAATATAACAGCACTGGGTAACTCCCCAAAGAGTACACACAGATCAACCACGATATTGACTTACATGTAGAGTGAAATGATAAGGGAATCTTTCAAACACTGTTTATAGCAGTACATAACCCTTTGGCGAAGGAAATTATGCAATATCTACCATGTTTGGAATACTAAATGCACTACTTTTAGGAATGTCTCAAATCTCTTCCACAGAAATACAAGCACTAAGGCCAGGCACAGTGGCTCACACGTGTAATCCCAGCACATTGGGAGGCGGAGGCGGGTAGATCACTTGAGGCCAGGAGTTCAAGACCAGCCTGGCCAACACGGTGAAACCCCGTCTCTACTAAAAATACAAAAATTAGCCAGGCATGGTTGGCGGGCGCCTGTAATCCCACCTACTCGGGAGGTTGAGGCAGGAGAATTGCTTGAACCCAGGAGACAGAGGTTGCAGTGAGCCAAGCTGGCGCCACTGCACTCCAGCCTGAACGACAGGGAAAGACTCTATCTCAAAAAAAAAAAAAAAAGGGCCAGGCGTAGTGGCTCATGCCTATAATCCCAACACTTTGGGAGGCTGGGGTGGGTGGATCACCTGAGGTCAGGAGTTTGAGACCAGCGTGGCCAACATGGCAAAACCCTGTCTCTACTAAAAATACCAATTAGCTGGGCGTGGTGGCAGGTGCCTGTAATCCCAGCTACTCGGAAGGCTGAGGCAGAAGAATTGCTTGAACCCGGGAGGTGGAGGTTGCAGTGAGCTGAGATTGCACCATTGCACTCCAGCTTGGGAGACAGAGCAAGTAACACTGTTAGCAGATAGCAAAAAAGTGGAAAAAACCGAAGTGTTCATCAGTATAAAATGACTAAAAATGGTCCATTATTTTGCAGTTATTTCATTTTCGTTAACTCAAAATAACAAATTACAGGACAAATGGAGAGGAAGAAGAAAGTGAGGGTAATGTTTCTTTTTCTTTTCTTTTTTTTTTTTTTTTTGAGACAGAGTCTTGCTCTGTCGCCCAGGCTGGAGTGCAGTGGTGTAATCTCGGCTCACTGCAACTTCCATCTCCCAGGCTCAAGTGATTTTCATGCTTCAGCCTCTCAAGTAGTTGGGATTACAGGTGCGCACCACCACACTCGACTAATATTTTTGTATTTTTAGTAGAGATGGGGGTTCACCATGTTGCCTAGGCTGGTCTCAAAACTCCTGACCTCAAGTGATCCGCCTGCCTTGGCCTTCCAAAGTGCTGAGATTACAGGTGTGGGCCACGGTGCCTGGCCATGTTTATTTCTCTATATATTTTTGTGCTGTTTGATTTTTACTGCAATAAATACATGTTGCTTGTTTAGGAGAGAGAGAAGGCTATATGAGCTTCTTCTATCCACTTATTGAGATTGCTCTTTCTTCCCAGAGGAAGAACATACGATTATGTTTGATAGCAACAGCTACTATTAATTAATAAACCAAGTAATTACATGTCCAAAGACCTGGGAGGAAAAGCATTATGGGAGGAAAGCAAAATGGGCACAATTCCTCCATATCCTGTTGTTGCCTTACGCCCCACAGTGCCCAGGATGTTGTGGGTGAAAGGGCAGATGTTGGTCAGGGGCAGTGGCTCACACCTGTAATCCCAGCACTTTGGAGACCCAGGTGGAAAGACTGTTTGAAGCTAAGAGTTCAAGACCAGCCTGAGGGACATAGCAACACCCTGTCTCTATAAAAAATAAAAAAATTAGCCAGGCATGGTAGTGAGTGCCTGTAGTCCCAGGTACTTGGGAAGCTGAAGCAGGAGGATCTCTTGAGCCCAAGAGTTTGAGGCTGCAATGAGCTATGATTGCACCACTGCACTCCAGCCCAGTTAGTATAGAGCGAGACTCTCTCAAAAAAATAAAAAAGTGGGTGTTGATAGAATCTGCTTTTTTTTTTTTTTTTTTGAGATGGAGTCTCGCTCTGTCGCCCAGGCTGGAGTGTAGTGGCGTGATCTCTGCTCACTGCAAGCTCCGCCTCCCAGGTTCATGCCATTCTCCTGCCTCAGCCTTCCGAGTAGCTAGGACTACAAGCGCCCGCCACCATGCCCAGCTAATTTTTTGTATTTTTAGTAGAGACGGGGTTTCACCATGTTAGGATGGTCTCGATCTCCTGACCTCGTGATCTGCCTGCCTCGGCTTCCCAAAGTCCCGGGATTACAGGCGTGAGCCACTGCGCCTAGCCTAGAATCTGCTTTTTTTTCACACAAGGCCTAACTTCATCCCACCTATCTACCATTCTTTTATTCACTGGTCTTACTGTAAGGAAAAAGTATGGCAATTTTCTGAGCAGAGTTTAAAAGGGGGCTGTGATTAGAGACAGACGCTTTTGGAATTAAGTGTTAGAATAAACAAGAAATTGTGGCCTAATATTAGAAGATTAGGGAACAATAATCTTTGCAATGTTTTCAAAAGGAACAGTGGGTATGAGAAAAAAATACTGTGTATGTATGTAGGTATGTATGCATGTATGTATTTGAGACAGACTCTCGTTCTATCTTGCCCAGGCTGGAGTGCAGTGGCACAATCTCGGCTCACTGCCGCTTCTGCCTCCTGGGTTCAAGCAATTCTCCTGTCTCAGCCACCAGAGTAGCTTGGACTATAGGCATGTGCCACCACACCCAGCTAACTTTGCATTTTTAGTAGAGATGGGGTTTCGCCATGTTGGCCAGGCTGGTCTCGAACTCCTGACCTCAGGTGATCCACCCACCTCAGCTTCCTAAAGTGCTGGGATTACAGGCGTGAGCCACCATGGCCGGCCAAAAATACTGTTTAATAAGCAGGAATCAGGGAACAGTGAGAGACTGCCAAATCAACCTTGCAGAGCACAGATTCCATTTTAAAGATGGGGAAAGCCCAGAGATGTTAAGTAATTTTCTCAAGTCCACACAGCTGGTAAATAGTGTGACTTCAGATGTGAACTGTTAATCACCAGACCACAGAGTTTCCTATTATAACCACTCCAGCTTCACTGCTGCAGCCTATCAACCCAAAATATTCAGCTAAATTGACAAGCAAATCAAAGTCCAGCAATGAAAACAAAAGATCAGAGTTCACTAAAGGTAAGGTCGAAGACACTGTTAAGTCTGGTGCAACATTAGATGAGTCTCTCCTGATTTACATTCTGATTTTCATCCAGCTCCTCACTTCAAGTCATGAAGTAACCTCCTTAGCAGAACAAAAAGTACCAGACCTAGTTGCAAGGCCCCCTTTATCTGGTCCAGGCCCGATTTCCGCTCTGCTTCATTGCGGAAGCGTCTTCGGATGGTAGGAAAAACCTTGGTCTCCCATGCTTTCACCAGCAGGGCGTAGTGGTCCTCCTGGAAGGAGAAGGAACCTCATGAACAGAGAAGGAATATCTGGTGCAGGCATCACTGTTTCCCTAACTTACAGCCCTCATCCTGAAGTCTTCACCCCACTTAAATGCCAGTAATAGAAAGATGGGCATGGACTCCTGTACTAGATACACCCCCAGATGCCAGGGCAGGGAATAGCAAGACTAGGGCAAGCTCTTCCTTTCCCTCTAAAGAAGCCATAGAAGCACTTTCACAGGATTCTGAACTGTTGCAAAGCACTTCACTTCTCCAGTTTCTGGATCTTCACTGGGCAAAATGGCCCAGTGGATATCGCTATTGATATGGGGTTTAGAAAAATGAACACTCTAAGGTCACTGTTCAAGCACAATGATGTCACTGAGAGTAACAATACCAGCTTTGCACTCTCACAACAAAATCACTCCTCGAGGCTTGTCCTAGTCACTAGGGAGCTAAGCAAATGCTGCTGAGTTCTGATCTAAGCCTGCGGGTCTCTCACCTGCGGGATGTCATCATCATCATCATCATCGCTTTCATCATCTGCAATGGGAGGCGGGTGAGGGTCTGGGCCAGAGGTGATGAAATTCTCATAGCTGAGCTCGACTTTATAATGACAGGAGGTGTCACTATCATATTCTGTAACAGAGCACAAGGACAGCGAATTCTAAACAAGAGCAGGCTAGAAAAATCCTTAACTTCTCACCCTTAGACAAACCAGATTATCTTAATTTGCATGATAGGAAGACTCCTAGTACACTGAGGAATTTTAAATCACAGAGTCTAGGAATAACTAATTATCTATAATTACCCTGAATCCTAAAATAGTTTTTATGAGTATAATTCATTCAATTCAGAGAAGACTTTAGAAAGTCCTTCACTATAGATAGAACTAAACAGGCTTTTTTTTTTTTGAGACGGAAGCTCACTCTGTTGCCTAGGCTGGCGTGCAGTGGTGCAAAGATATCTCACTGCAGCTAAACCTCCTGGGCTCCAGTGATCCTCCCACCTCAGCTTCCTGAGTGGCTGGGACTACAGATGTGTGCCACCACACCTGGCTATTTTTAAAATTTTTTTGTAGAGACAGGGTCTCACTGTGTTGCCTAGGTTGGTCTCAAACTCCTGGGCTCAAGCTATCCTCCTTCCTTGACCTCCCAGTGTTGGGATTATAGATGTGAGCCACTGTGCCTGGCCCTAAACAGAATCTTAAAACAGTTTGCAAACCAGTATCCCATGGGCCAAATATAGCCTGCAGACATCCTTACTTTGGTGAGCTGTTTTATTTAATTTTATGACAAAATTGTTACAAGTAATCATAAAAGGTTTTTTTTTTTTTTTGACACGGAGTTTCGCTCTTGTTGCCCAGGCTGGAGTGCAATGGCACGATCTCGGCTCACTGTAACCTCCACCTCCCGGTTCAAGCAATTCTTCTGCCTCAGCCTCCTGAGTAGCTGGGATTACAGGCATGCGCCACCACGCCCAGCTAATTTTGTATTTTTAGTAGAGACAGGGTTTCTCCACGTTGGTCAGGCTGGTCTCGAACTCCCAACCTTAGGTGATCTGCCCACCTCGGCCTCCCAAAGTGCTGGCATTACTGGCGTGAGCCATCTCGCTCGACCATCATAAAAGTTTTTAGTGCACACCTATATATTCATTGCCTAGCATTTTATTATTCTGTGATTACCTCGGTTTTAGGACAATTTTTGAAAATGAGTGATACTTTGAAAATATGGAGACTTCATACAAAGACCTGGGTCTCTAGTGGTCTTGCACTGGCTGCCCTGAGGCATAGCAGGTTTCCTGGAAATGGGGATGAACTTTGTGGTCTGCTGTGCTTCTTCCTGCTCCCCACCTTCTTTCACCAGGCCTGTGACCCCATTACCAACGGGCACTTGAGTTTGCAACTCCTGATTGTAATGAGGATGCTCAAGTGCAATGGGTTTATGGAATTCATAACATTCATGGTCTCAGGAAGCCATGGAGGCAGTAAGTTCTAGGAGGTGACTTACGTTGCTGAGCGGTGGCCACGGCAGCAATCCGGCATGGTGGCCCATGAGTGCCTGGGTCTGACGCAATACTGGTGCCAGCATCGTTGTCACTGTCAGATGCCATGGCGAAAGGCAGGGCCTCAAAGTTAGCGCTGATCTCTTCTGCCAGGTCGGTGCACAGGTCGGCAGCGTTGCGGTGGGCCTGCCCTTCCGCGTAGGCAAATGGCCGGGAGCCAAAGTTAGCTCGGGTTTTGGTGTTCTGGAAAGGAAACCAAATGAAGGATTTGGAAAGACTTACGTTTATTTTTCTTTTTTGCAAGAGCCCAAGGTGCAGCTCACTAAACGTCACCTTGGAAGAATAGCCCGAGGTGTGTGCTGGCACGAGAAACCAGGTGGGGGCTGGAGGGACTGAGCACACCTGTGCTCAGAGCCCTGTACAGCCAGCCCTGCTTCCCTGTCCCTCACCTCACATTCTCATGCGCTTTGCTGCTCAAACACATTGACCTCTCTTGTTTCCAACACTGCTCCTCTCTACCTGACACTGCTCCTCTCTACCTGACACAAGTACCCATGCTGTTCCTTCCACCTGGAATATTCTTTTGTCCAACTTTGCCTAGTTAAGACCAGCTAATATTCCAGACCTGGCTCAAGCAGCACTTCTTCAGATTACGAGATATAAGATCAGATGGACCTGCCACTTGCTTCTAGGAAGTCTATGATTCTCATTCACAGCATTTATTAGTCTGTGATTACATACATACACATGCATATTTATGTCATTATTTGACTACTGTCTGATTGATTCCTCCAACTGATCATAACGCAATGAAGACAGAGATCATATCTGTTTTGCTCACTGCTATATATCCAGAGCTTAGCATAGTGCTTGACATAGAGTAAGTGTTCAATAAATATTTGTTGAATGCATGAATGGAACAGGCTGAGACATGCTGCTTTAAATTATCGGCATCATTAATCCACTCAACAAATACAGAGATAAAAGATGGTATCAGAGGCATGGTACAGGGCCAGATCCTATAGGACCTTACAGGTTATTTTTTTAAAAGATGGAGTCTTGGCCAGATGCAGGAGCTCTTGCCTGTAATCCCAGCAGTTTGGGAGCCGAGGTGGGTGGATCATGACATCAGGAGTTCGAGACCAGCCTAACCAACATGGTGAAACCTCATCTCTATTAAAAATACAAAAATTAGCCTGGTGTGGTGGTGCGCATCTGGAGTCTCACTATGTTGCCTAGGCTGGAGTGCAACTGACTATTCATAGGTGCAATGATAATGCATTGCAGCCTGGAACTCCTGGGCTCAAGTGATACTCCCACTCAGCCTCCAGAGCAGCGGGGACTACTCTGGCACCACCACACCTGGCATCTTGTAAGTCATTATAAAGACTTGGGCTTTTAAAATGCATGACATGAGAAGCCATTGACTGAATAGTGACATTCCAACTAACATCTTGAAAAGATCGTTGTGATTGCTGGCTTGAAAAGACATGTATTACCTTAGAGATGTCCTGAAAGGGAAAAAAAAAAAAAAAAAAGATAAGACATGTGAACGGGCAAGAATGGGGGCTGGGAAAGGAGTCAGAACACTGTAATGAGCTACCCAAGGGAAGATGGTGGCAGGGCCGGGTTGTTGATGGAAGAATGGGAGAAGGGGTCAGATTCTAGATACATTTTGAAGGTTAGAACCAAGATCTGCTGACAGGTTGGATGTGGAGCAGGAGAAAAAAGAAGAGTCAAGGAGAATATCAAGGTTTTTGGCCTTAGCAACTACAAGCATGGAGCTGCCATTTCCTGAGATGAAGAAGACTGGGGAAGTGGCAGCTTTGGGTTTGGGGGAGAGTTAGGCTCAGTCTTGGTCACGTATTGGCATGCCTTGACGTGCCAATAAGGCATCTCTTTAGAGATGCTGCCCAGGCTGCTGGGTATGTGAGCATGGAGTTTAGGGAAAGGTCTGGGATAGAGATATGGATTTGGGAGCTACCAGCATGTAGTAAGTAATAATGTTCCAGAACACTGGATATTAATAGATGCCCCTTAAGAAACAAGAGT
Organism: Hylobates moloch; assembly: GCF_009828535.3. Classification (NCBI taxonomy): domain Eukaryota; kingdom Metazoa; phylum Chordata; class Mammalia; order Primates; family Hylobatidae; genus Hylobates; species Hylobates moloch. The sequence continues at coordinate 20,718,113 of NW_026652287.1, read as the reverse complement.
TCCATCATTAAATATGTATGAAGATGCTGATTAACTAAGTTGAACTTACAAATCTTTACTGAAGGTTCTCTCCAAGTTTCTGACATACTGAGCAACCAAAGAGAATCACTTTCAAAATTTACTTAATCATGTAATCATTTTATTGACATTTGAAAGAACTCTAGTGTTCCTTGCATTGTTGTCTGGGAAAGGTTGCTAAAAAGATGTCAAGGCAATGAAGCACTAAGTTCCTGATATAGCATTGTTCAATCTAAGACTGTGGGGTCAACACAAAGGAAGGCACACACTCGCTCAAGCTGGCTCTGCCCTTCCTCTGCCATTGTGTACCAATATTATGTACAATGAGGGCCCGTTTGCTCCCTTTCATTTTTCCATGTCTAACAGGAACACGTGACGAAGGAGAATTTGTTTTCCTTTCCCAACAAGGTAACCTGCCTTTTTCTGAATGTGAACCACTGGCCACATGCCACCAGAGACGTCTTCAAGATATGGTGAGAGGCGCTGCCCGCAGTACGTGAAGTACACCCGGCCCTTGGCTGGCTGTCCCGGAGGAGGTGGAGTCCCCTCGGTTCTCTCCCAGCCAATTCCTGCCACGTCACCTATAGCAGAGAACGGGAAGGAAAACACATTTTCTCCCTTTTATTAAGTAAATTTTAAATTTGCAACCAGAGTGTCACCCTACACATCACTGACTATTTATGTCCTCATTTACTTCTGAAATGGACATGAAGTTATTGCATTTATTTATTTATTGAGACGGAGTCTTACTCTGCTGACCAGGCTGGAGTACAGTGGTGCCATCTCAGCTCACTGCAACCTCTGCCTCCCAGGTTCAAGCAATTCTCCTGCCTCAGCCTCCAGAGTAGCTGGGATTACAGGCGCCTACAAGCACACCTGGTTAATTTTTGTATTTTTAGTAGAGACGGGGTTTTGCCATGTTGGCTAGATTGGTCTCGAACTCCTGACCTCAGGCAATCCACCTGCCTCGGCCTCTCAAAGTGCTGGAATTACAGTCATGAGCCACTGCGCCCAGCCTAAGTTTTTGTATTTAGATATAAAGTAACATAACAGAAACAACCTATTTAAAGAAGCTGTCAGAATTTTTAGAAGGAAAATGTCTAGTGTCTGTGTTAAATTAGTTACCGCAATTACATATTAAATTTAGCCTTTATTTTCCTGGCAGGCAAGAAAAAAATGAAAAACACTAGGTACTATTTTTAAAATAGAAAAATGAAGTTTTTCTCTTTTGACATATGGAGGATTACTTATGACAAATAAGTAAAAAGGTAATAGTAGTATCATCTCCAGTGGAATATTCAGAAATGGCCTTAAAATATATAATTTAGGCCAGGCGTGGTGGCTCAAGCCTGTAATCCCAGCACTTTGGGAGGCCGAGCTGGGCGGATCATAAGGTCAGGAGATCAAGTCCATCCTGGCTAACACGGTGAAACCCTGTCTCTACTAAAATTACAAAAATTTCACCGGGCGTGGTGGCAGGCACCTGTAGTCCCAGCTACTGGGGAGGCTGAGGCAGGAGAATGGCATGAACCTGGGAGGTGGAGGTTGCAGTGAGCCAAGATTGTGCCACTGCACTCCAGCCTGGCGACAGAGCAAGACTCCGTCTCAAAAAAACACACACACAAAATATATATATATAAAATTTAAGGTCAGACGTGATGGTTCATGCCTGTAATCCCAGCATTTTGGGAGGCCAATGTGGGAAGATTGCTTGAGCCCAGGAGTTCAAGACCAGCCTAGGCAACACAGTGAGACCTCGTCTCTACAAAAAATACAAAAATTAGTCAGGCATGGTGGTGTGTGCCTATGGTCCCAGTTACTCAGGAGGCTGAGGTGGCAGGGTCACTTGAGCCCAGGGGGTCAAGGCTGCAGTGAGCTGTGATTGCACCACTGCACTCTAGCCTGGGTGACAGAGTGAGACCCAGTCTCAAAAAAAAAAAGAAAAAAAGAAAAAAATACATATATAATTTTAAACTTCACCTACAATGTAAGCTAAAGATAGACCACTAAATTCCATTATGTTCCCTACTTATAAGCATTTAAGGCATTTTGCAAAAAGTGAAGGTAACCAACATAATCCAGGCTGTTATCTGATAAGATGACTGGACACCGGGGTGGGACTTACAGAACCAAGAGGAGCCTGTCAATTGCTTTGGCACTCTTACATCAGCTGCCTCAAGCAAGCTGCTAGCACGTGGGGCCTTATAATTTATCTTTTGTAAACTCTCCAATAAGTGCATGAAGTTCTAAGGTTCTGTTTTGATCACAGAGTCTCTTATGGCTTAGGTACCACAGGAATGGGAGCTTCCCAGTGGCTGGGGACTTGTCATTGTTCGCCACGGCATCCCCAGGGGCCAGAAGAGGGCCTAGCAGGTAGGAGATGCTCAGCAAGTATCTGTTGATGAATGGAAGCCCATGTATTGGTAGAGGGGTTGAGATTCTGTTAGACAGACTGGGTTCTAATTCCTATTCCTTTGCAGACACATTTCTCTAGAAAGAGGGTAGTCTGTGTGCCCGTAGTCCAGTCCTAAATGTTCTCAAAAACCACAACTGATAAAACAACAAATACAGCAACAAGGAAATAAAAACATCGAAAACGCTCCCCTAGGCTACCACCCACCACCCAACACACACCCTTTTGTGCTGAAAGCGCTTAGGCAAGTACTCTACTGAGATGTCTGAGTTCTGCTTTGTGAAGTAAGACAAAAATTTTTACTTTGCCCTGAAATGATTTCCAAGTCATAATATGACTTGGCTTGAGTAAAAACACTATGCTGCCAGGGGCCGGGTGTGGTGGCTCACACCTGAGAGCCCAGCACTTTGGGAGGCTTAGGCAGGGAGATTACTTGAGATCAGAAGTTTGAGACCAGCCTGGCCAACATGGTGAAACCCCGTCTCTACTAAAAATACAAAAATTAGCTGGGCATGGTGGCAGGCACCTGTAATCTCAGCTATTTGGGAGGCTATGGCAGGAGAATTGCTTGAGCCCAGGAGGCGGAGGTTGCAGTGAGTTGAAATCGCACCACTGCACTCCAGCCTGAGTGACAGAGCAAGACTCCATTTCAAAAGAACAAACAAACAAGAAAACACAAAAAACTGCACTGTGCTCCCAGGAAAAGTGTAATTTAACAAGCAGCCCCCTTAAGCACAAGTGATGGCAAAAGTAACCTCCAGGCAGCTACAAGAGGCTACCTATTGGAGTGACTTCATATTCCCCATCTCATCATCCCAGATTGTTTACTATGTATCTCAATTTAAGTTCTATTGTAGATGAAGCCTAAGATCCATTGTCTAAAAATAAGTAACCAACATATTCGGCTGCTTCGAATGTCAGCAGGACGGTTCTGTTTTTTTGCTATAGCTGGAGTATGTAGAGCCTATCCTAATTCAACTACTACACAGATCTAGTTATTTACATGGAGGCTAAAAAGAAGGACGAAAGGGTTCTTTATTGAGTTGACTGTCTATGTGACTGAAACATAGAGGCAGAATATTTGTCAAAGCTTGACCAGATGTTTATAGGCTGTATCTACCAATAAGGCGTTTCTCTCTCTCTCTTTGAGATAGGGTCTCACTCTGTCACCCAGGCTGGAGTGTAGTGGTATGATCACAGCTCACTGCAGCCTCAACCTTCTAGGTTCAAGTGATTTTTCTGCCTCAGCCTCTCGAGTAGCTGGGACCACAGGCATGCGCCACCACTAATTTTTGTATTTTTTGTAGTGATGGGGTTTTGCTATGTTGCCCAGGGTGGTCTTGAACTTCTGGGCTCAAGTGATCCTCTTGCCTCAGCCTCCCCAAATGCTGGAATTATAGGCGTGAGCCACTGTGCCTGGCCCAATAAGGCACTTCTCCAGTGCCTCACAGCTAGAGGTGGAGTTCTCTTTCTTTGAAGCTATTTATCTGCTCATTAATGAATAAGTGAAGAAAGACTAAACTTCAGATAGAAGCCAAATCTCTGAATTATCTAATGATGAAGGCACAAAAGTACATGTAACTCTGGAGTTACCAAATGGAGGCTCTAATGGTGAGGGCTCATAAAGTGAGGGGTTTGGTGTAAACTAGGGGGCAGCAAGGATGTGTTTGGTTTTTGCTAAATGACGAATTGCCCATTTCCAATTGCTAAATTTATTTAACTTTAACCTGTTTAGACCCAAACCTGAGACCAACAGACTCACACAGGGTAGAAAAGCTCCCACTGCACTCACCGGGGGAGAGAGTCACGTCTAAGCGAACGCTCTTCCACTGTAGCAAACTGGAGCCATTGTAGTGCACAGCTCGGCCGTTGCTATGAAAAATACAAAGAAGGGAGGTCAAAGACAAGAAACATAAGCCACACTGGCCAACACACAAGCAGGGAAGTGGTGAAGTGGGGGGGAGGTGTGGTCAGCCTTGTGAGATTATTATATCACTTTAGTATTAAAATACCCACACCAATATTTCCCAAACTGTATTCCTAGAATAAAGGGTTATAGAATTTGCAAAATAAACAGATTTTTAAAAAATTACAGGACAACTAGGAAGGAATCTTACTAATGTGCACTGGAAATCTCCAGAAAGGAAAAATAATGCTCTCCTTTCCCCAAACTCACTTGAAGACAGAACTCTATTTTGACTTCCTGAACACCTATACACACCTTGTGGGAGGCTACTGCTCTCTGTCACACTGAGCTACTTCTTTTACTTACTTATGGAAAAGACAAGTGCCCACTGGATTAGTCCAAGCCCCATCTCGCTTCTCTGCTTCTGTAGTGAAGCCAAAGGAAACTATGGGCCCAGTGTCATCATCGGTGTCTCCATAGGAAACGATTTCAATTTCCCAGTAAAAAGACGGGGCCTGAAGAGATGCCAGAAGAGAGCAGCAATCAGAGGGCTAAACCCAGGCCTGAGACCTGCTTTTTCTTTCAAATCTGAAGATGCAAAAGACAGTGTGTCATGTGATGTCTCACCTGAACTGGCAGTGGTGAAGTGGCATAGATAAAAGTGCCCCGGGGCAGGCCTCCCCCAGCACTGGGGTCAGCCAGGAAGGTGACTGAGGTAAGGTGAGATGAGAACATGCAGGCTCGAACAGGTGGAAACACTCGCGAGGGGCTCCAAGTAATCTCTTTGGGCTGCATCAGGGAGAAAAACCCATATTCAGTAGAACTGCAAACACAATCCCTTTACTCTCTCAAAGAAGAAAAAAATTTTATCTGATGGTATTAAAATATAGGCATATATATATATGTACATACACACATACACACACACCCACACACATTTATTTATTTAGAGACAGAGTCTCACTCCCATCACCCAGACTGGAGTGCAGTGGTGCAATCATAGCTCGCTGCAGCCTCAAGCTCCTGGGCTTAAGTGGTCCTCCTGCTTCAGCCTCCCCAGTAGCTGGGACTACAGGTGTGCATCATGACACCCAGCTAATTTTTGTATTTTTTGTAAAGATGGGATCTTGCTATGTTGCCCAGGCTGATCTCAAACTCCTGGGCTCAAGCTATCTGTCTGTCTTGGCCTTCCAAAGTGCTAAGATTACAGGCATGAGCCACCATGCCCAGCCAGGCACATATATTTTTTAGAAAGCATATCTTTTTTCCAAATAAAATTTTTACTATCCCTTTAAGACACTATGTCTCTTCCATTATCATCAATTCCAAGGTCTGGTCTCCATCCTCTTATAGTCCCCATGTAGTTACAGAACAAATTTTAGTTCAATTTATAAATGCATGACTTAATATTCAGCTCAAAGCTAAGCAGGGGTACCATGGTGACACTTCCTTATTCTTTTTTTAAAGGTTAGTTGTCTTGCTTTCTCAGTTTTATTTCTAATCATTCTAATCATAACAATCTCAAGCTTCTCTATCAGATAAAAGCATCTTTTTAAAAAATTTTTTTATTTTATTTTTTATTTTTTGAGACAGAGTCTCATTCTGTCGCCCAGGCTGCAGAATCCCAGCTACTCGGGAGGCTGAGGTAGGAGAACCAGTTGAACCCGGGAGGTGCAGGTTGCAGTGAGCTGAGATCAGGCCACTGCACTCCAGCCTGGGTGACAGAGCGAGACTCCATTTCAAAAAAAAAAAAAAAAAAAAAAGAATTCATATAACACACAATTCACCCATTTGAAGTGTATAAGTCAATGTTTTGTTTTGATTTTTAATATTTATGGGTACATGGTAGGTGTATATATTTATGGGATAAGTCAATGGTTTTTAGTATATTCACAGAGTTGTGCAACCATTATCGTGATCTAATTTTAGAACATTTTTGTCCCTACTGAAGGAAATTCCATACCCTTTAGTAGTCAATCCCCATTCCTCTCTTCCCTTAACTCTCCTTCGCCCCCAGCTCCTGGCAATCACTAATCTATTTTCTATGTCTATGGATTTACCTGCATTAGACATTTCATATAAATGGAATTTATATAAGATGTGGTCTTTTGTGTCTGGTTTCTTTCACTTAGTGTAATTTCAAGTTTATTCATGTTGTAGCATATATCAATACCTCATTCCTTTTTATGAACAAATGATATTCCATTACATGGCTATTGCATATTTTATTTATTCATCAGTTGATGTATATTTGCAGTTTCCACTTTTTTGGCTATTGTGAATAACGATGCTAAGAACATTCATAGATGTATCAATTTTTAACATTTTGCCTCTCCTTTTTTTTGGAGACAGAGTCTTGCTCTGTCACCCAGGCTGGAGTGCAGTGGCACAATCTTGGCTTACTGCAACCTCTGCCTCCTAGGTTGAAGCGATTCTCCTGCCTCAGCCTCCCAAGTAGCTGGGATTACTGATGTGCACCACCATGCCCAGCTAATTTTAGTATTTTTAGTAGAGATGGGGTTTCAACATGTTGGCCAGGCTGGTCTCAAACTTCCGGCCTCATGTGATCTGCCCACCATGGCCTCTCAAAATGTTGGGATTACAGGCATGAGCCACCATGCCCAGCCCACTTTTGTTTTTTAATTACTCACTTATGTTCTCTGTTATGAAACTGACTGTATCTCTAAACTTTAAAAAAAAGCTTTCTTTTTGTTATTGACAGCACAAAGAAGCTATTTATAAATTACTAAGTTTTGCTCCCCTGCTATAATTTTCCAATATTCAGAATGTCAGCTCAATTTGCTCTGACATTCAAAGATGAGAGCATGGCACCGCAAAGGAGGGCATGTCACTGCAAAAGAATGCACCTCCAAACGGCTTTGCAAACACTTATTCTAAATGTCCTTAACTTGCTGCTGGCCTTACTCAGTGACGTGTGTGGCGGCTGCAGGAGGCGCGAAGCACCGCAGAGGGCTCACCTGTCTCCGGTCAGCCTGCAAAGGAGGCGGTGGGGGCCGAGCACAGTCCCGGTAGAGCATCCTCAGCCGTTCACACTGTACCTCCACAACTGCAAGTCGCTCTCCTGTAGAGGGCACATGTTGAATCTGTGAAAACAACTCCCACAACTCCCAAGTGGGCGCTGACTCTTTTGGAGCAGCATCAAAACAATAAAATGCACTTATAGAGCTCATTGAATTTTTTTTTTTTTTGAGACAGAGTTTCGTTCTATTGCCCAGGCTGGAGTGCAGTGGCGCGATCCTGGCTTACTGCAATCTCCGTCTCCCGGGCTCAAGAGATTCTCCTGCCTCAGCCTCCCGAGTAGCTGGGATTACAGGCATATGCCACCGCACCCGGTTAATTTTTGTATTTTTAGTAGAGACAGGGTTTCACCATGTTGGCCAGGCTGGTCTCGAACTCCTAACCTCAGGTGATCCGCCTGCCTCGGCCTCCCAAAGTGCGAGGATTACAGGCTTGAGCCACTGCGCCCAGCCTAAAATTCTTATAAAACAACAAATACCCCAAGACATCCTCATATGTAGCCCAGCAGCATAACAATGAGGGCAAGTGCTTAGCCTCTGGTGCAGTCCAACTCCTGGATTCAGAACCTGGCCCCAGTACTCAGTATTTATCATCTCACTTGCAATACTGGGTAACAACAGCACCTGTGTCTCACAGGGTTGTTGTGAAGATGTGATGAAATAACTTAAGCCCTTGGCTAAGTCCCTGGCACAGGCATTCAATAAATGTGTTGTTATTCTCATCATCTAGTAAGTGAAGACTATTATTCCTATCATCTAAATTAATTTTTAAAAATCTAATATCTATGGCGTACCTGCTATGAGCAAGGCACACTGCGAAGTGTTGGAGAATACAAAGATATATGAGACAAAGCCCCTACTATGGAGGGAAAATAAGGTGCGCACACACGCACACCACACACAGGCACACACACAGTAAAGAGCACAGTGCTGGACTGCAGTATGTGATTACGTAATATACGGTACAAGCAGAGGCACAGGTGAATGAGCAGTGACTTCATTCAAGCATCCAGAAAGGCTTAATGAAAACATCATTAAGTTAGATCTTAGAAAGCCAGGTGTGGTGGCTCATGCCTGTAATCCCAGCACTTTGGGAGGCTGAGGCAGACAGATCACTTGAGGCCAGAAGTTCAAAACCAGCCTGGCCAACACAGCAAACCACCATGTCTACAAAAAATACAAAAATTAGCCAGGCGTGGTGGCACATGCTTGTAATCCCAGCTACTCGGGAGGGTGAGGAATGAGAATTGCTTGAACCCAAGAGGCAGAGGTTGCAGTGAGCTGAGATCACACCACTGCATTCCAGCCTGGGTGACAGAGTGAGACTCTGTCTCTAAATAAATAAATAGGAGATAAGAAGCACCTGCCTTGGCCCTGCATGGTGGTGCATGCCTACAATTCCAGCACTTCGGGAGGCTGAGGCAGGAGGACTGCTTGAGCCCAGGAGTTTGAGACCAGCCTGGGAGACATAGTGAGACCCTGTCTCTACAAATTTTTATTTTTTTGAGACAAGGTCTCTTGCTCTGTTGCCCGGGCTGGAGTGCAATGGCACAATCTCGGCTCACTGCAACCTCTGCTTCCCAGGCTCACGTGATCCTCCCACCTCAGCCTCCCAAGCAGGTGGGACCACAGGCGTAAGCCACCACACCTGGCTAATTTTTTGTGTATTTTTTGTAGAGACAAGGTCTTGCTATGTTGCCCAGGCTATAAAAATTACAATTATAAAAAAGCACCTGTTTTAAAGTGTTGGTAGTGAAAACAGGCAGGAAAGGGATAAATTTCAGGAGCATTTTATTTTATTTTATTGAGACAGGGTCTCACTCTGTCTCTCAGGCTGGAGGGCAGTGGTGCAATCACAGCTCACTGAAGCCCTGACTTCCTGGACTCAGGTGATCTTCCCACTTCAGCCTCCCAAGTAGCTGGGACTACAAGTATCCACCACCATGCCTGGCTTTTTTGTAGATACGGAGTTTCCCCCATTTTGCCCAGGCTGGTCTCAAACTTTTGGGCTCAAGCATTCCGCCTGCCTTGGCCTCTCAAAGTGCTGGGATTACAGATATGAGCCACTGTGCCCAGCCTCAGGAGCATTTTAAAGGAAGAACTGGATATGGCAAGTGATTGGATGTGAAGGGACAAGGAAGAGGCATTATACTTGACTCAGTATCTGGGCATCAAAACTAACCTGGCGTGGTGTCTCATGCCTGTAATCCTAGCACTTTGGGAGGCTAAGGAGGGAAGATCACTTGAGCCCAGAGGCAACATAGGGAGACGCTGTCTCTTGTTTTTCTTTTTCTTTTCTTTTTTTTTTTTTTTTTGAGATGGAGTCTCTCTCTGTCAACCAGGCTGGAGTGCGATGGCATGATCTTGGCTCACTACAACCTCCGCCTCCTGGGTTCAAGCGATTCTCTTGCCTGAGCCTCCTGAGTAGCTGGGATTACAGGCACTCGCCCCAATGCCCGGCTGATTTTTTTTGAGATGGAGTCTCACTGTGTCACCCAGGCTAGAGTGCAGTGGTGTGATCTCGGCTCACTGCAACCTCTGCCTCCCAGGTTCAACTGATTCTTCTGCCTTAGCCACCTGAGTAGCTGGGACTATAGGCGCGTGCCACCACACCCGGCTAATTTCTGTATTTTTAGTAGAGACGGGGTTTCACCATCTTGGCCAGGCGGTCTCGAACTCCTGACCTCGTGATCTGCCTGCCTTGGCCTCCCAAAGTGTTGGGATCACAGGCGTGAGCCATTGCACCCGGCCTAATTTTTGTATTTTTAGTAGAGACGGGGTTTCACCATTTGGGACAGGCTGGTCTGGAACCCCTGACCTCAGGTAATCCACCTACCTCGGCCTCCCAAAGTGCTGAAATTACCGGCGTGAGCCACAGCACCTGGCCCTCATTTTTCTAATAATTACAAAAATTACGCTGGGTGTGGTGGCTCATGCCTGTAATCCCAGCACTTTGGGAGGCTGAAGTGGGCGGATCACTTGAGGTCAGGAGTTTGAGAACAGCCTGTCCAACATGGTAAAACCCCGTCTCTACTAAAAATGCAAAAATTAACCAGATGTGGTGGTAGGCACCTGTAATCCTAGCTACTCGGCAGTCTGAGGCAGGAGAATCACCTGAACCTGGGAGGCAGAGGTTGTAGTGAGCTAAGATTGTGCCACAGCACTCCAGCCTTGGCGACAGAGCAAGACTCTGTCTATTAAAAACAAAAAAAAATTAGCCAGGCATGGTGGTGTGCACCTGTGGTCCCAGCTACTCAGGAGGCTGAAGCAAGAGGATTGCCTAAGCCCAGAAGGTTGTGGCTGCAGTGAGCCTTGATCACAACACTGCACTCCAGCCTGGGTGACAAAGTGAAACCCTGTCTCAAAAAACAAAAACAAAAACAAAAACAAAATTAGTCTGAATATTAAGTAAAACAGGGAACTCGGGAAGGAAAGCTGATTCCAGAGTAAGGAATGACTTTGGTTATCAATTTGGTGCATTCATGAGGCTGGGGAGGGGGATATTTTTAAAGAAGTAGCTGCTAAGCCTGGATCTCAGCAGAGGGATTGCTCAGCGTAGAAGCCAGGAAAGCTCAGGAGAAGAGTAGGTAAAGTAAGGAGGGTCAGGGTGAAACTTGGAGCCCTGTTTCTTCCAGTGAGGTCTGATGGTTCCTGTAGCCTGCTATCTGGGACCACCCTCTACTTACAATTCTGACTTTGTAATCATGCTTCCTAGGAGTTCTGAGGAACTTCCAAAGTTGGAGAATATCTGGCTCAGGGAGTAAGCACATTAGGAAGCTGGGAGAAGAGGAAACAGCTGAAACTGGGAGATTCTAGCTTCTTCAAGGGGGTAAAATAATGTTGAAAACTTTTTTGGTTTCTATGTGCCTTTTCTTCAGGTTCAAAAATCTGCTTCCTCTGCTATTTCAACCAAGGGATCCAGTTAATGTCTCAGGAATATTTCTTTTTTTTTCTTTCTTTTTTTTAGACAGAGTCTTGCTCTGTCGCCCAGGCTGGAGTGCAGTGGCGCGATCTCAGCTCATGGCAACCTCCACCTCCTAGGTTCAAGCGATTCTTATGCCTCAGCCTCCCAAGTAGCTGGGATTACAGGCACACTCCACCATACCTGGCTAATTTTTGTATTCTGAGTAGAGACACGGCTTCACCATATTGGCCAGGCTGTTCTTGAACTGCTAACCTCAAGTGATCTGCCCGCCTCGGCCTCTCAAAGTGCTGGGATTACAGGCGTGAGCCACCACGCCCGGGCTTCAGGAATATTTTTTCAAGGAAAAAAGTTTTGTAGTGCTATCTCCCTAGATCAAATGGAATCTGGTACTGTCTTCTTTAGACAGAGATGCTATAAAATTTAGCTATCAGTGAGTAAATATTAGAATGGCCAAGTTTGCCACTTAATTCATCCCAGAAGAGGAAAAATAATAGAAGTTGATTAAATATCTTAAAATTTAAAAATTGTAAAAATTTGAGTATCAATACATTATTGCTTATAAATTTCATGACATTTTCATATATAAAATAAAAAATTTTAATACCTTAAAAAATGAAAATCAAATAACTGTCTCTCCTCTACCTACCCCTCACCTTGAATCTTGTTTATTAAACAGCTTTTCTCCTGAGTATAGTCTATGCCTCCCTTGTACGCCTAAGAATCTACCACTGTTCTGCAAAGTAACCCGGAATGTAGGTTTTTCCCTTTGGTTTTTATCACTAACTGACACTGGAGTCAGAAAACTTTGCTATTTACTTTAAATGTCAGAACCATTTCTGGTAACCTAATAAGTGAGTTATTAAGGATTCTTTTTTTTTTTTTTTTTGAGATGGAGTCTCACTCTCTTGCCCAGGCTGGAGTGCAGTGGCATGATCTCAGCTCACTGCAAGCTCCACCTCCAGGGTTCATGCCATTCTCCTGCCTCAGCCTCCTGAGTAGCTGAGACTACAGGCGCCTGCCACCACACCTGGCTAATTTTTTGTATTTTTAGTGGAGATGGGGTTTCACCGTGTTAGCCAGGATGGTCTCGATCTCCTGACCTTGTGATCTGCCTGCCTTGGCCTCCCAAAGTGCTAGGATTACAGGCGTGAGCCACCGCGCCTGGCCCAAGGATTCTTAAACTTTACATAGGATACTATTTAGAATTCAAATCAATATGCATAAGCTCATAGTCTTCTCTTTTGTAGTAATTAACAAGCACTTCCCATACATTTCTTTGCAACTCTTTGTTACCACAAAGTGGTTTTCCACTAGGAAAAATAGGTTAGGTGGACTATGATCAAAACCATGTGAGACCACTGCTCTAAATTATTACAAATCCTACCTTGTGCATTAAGTATCAATGTAAATTTCACAATGAAGACCTCTTTATTCTATAAAATATATAAAAGAGGATATCCAGAAACAGTCCCATAGAAAAGCAAGTGATTAATTCAGCATGTTATATGCTGCTATAATCAGTCAAAATATGTCTTCGAATGCAATCTAAGCCAACAATATAAAAAAAGTCAGAGGCAGTGAACTAAGGACCTACTAAGAGTACAAAACAAAGTCACAAGTAATTTCACCCTTGAAGCCTAGCACACCCCTTGCTTCTGTTCTTGTTCTCTATTCTTAGGATCTCTCTGAGGTTTATTAATGGTTCCTGGATCTCCCAGCTGGAGCTTCTGCTGAATCCAAGGCACTACCCTTATCAAAAGAAAGAGATGTGAGAAGTAAAACAGATACAGACAAATTTAAAAATAAAAAGAAAACAACAGAAATGACCACAATGTGAAAGAGTAACAAAAATTACAAACAGAAAAGGTATTAGAGAGTTACTGACAAAATAAATGGCATGAGAAAAAGTAATACAGATGACCAAAAAAAAAAAAAAAAAGAGGATGAACCTACAAGCACTAAGGGAGTTAAAGCTGTCCATTTCTAACACGTAGTTTGTGAAAATGTTAGCACTAGAGCATTGGAGGAATGCTAATTGAATTGTGAACAATTTCACTTAGGGTCCAGTTATATCCTTGGGGACAAAGGATAAATTTTCATTTAACCAGGCCAACTACCAATTTACAGGAAACAAAAGGGCAAATGAACATGGTCAATGACACCACAGGGATACAGTCATCAAAATCCAGACTGGGAAACCTTCCACAAACAAATTGTAAGGCAAAAAAAAAAAAAAAAAGACTAAGAGGAATCTATATTTTAAAATAGATTAAAAAGACACAGCAACAAAGTAACAGTTTGTAAACTTTATTTGGATTCCCATTCAAATAAATAAATATAAAAACAAGAATGATCTTTATGGGAAAATTAGGAAGTTAAACACTAACTAGATATATATATATACACATATTTTTAGAGACAGGGTCTCACTACGTTGCCCAGGCTGCACTCAAACTCCTGGGCTCAAGCTATCCTCCTGCCTCAGCTTCCCAAGTAGCTAGGATCACAGGCACATGCTGCCATGCCCAGCTTAGATACTTAATAATATTTAAAAATTACTGTTAATAATTTAGATAGGTGATAATGGTGTTGTAGTTATTTAAGATTCTTTATTTTTCAGAGACGTAAACTAAAATACTTATGAATAAAATAATATCTAGGATTAAAAATAATTCCATTGGTTGCAGCACAGATAAAACAGGATCAGTTATGAGTTGACAACTGTTGAAACTGGATAATGGAATCCTGAAGGTTCATTGTACTAGTCTCTCAATTTTGGTATTTGTTTGGACTTTTCCATACACACACACACACACACACATGCAAGGATGGATGTTAGTGCAAACTCTTGACTGGGAATTCAAATGTAGCCAATGACAACAGTCAAAATGTACATGCCAGCCCTAAGGACAGCTCCTAAATATTATAGTTCTAATACGTAAATAAAGGCAACAAATCAATAGGAATGAAGAAAAGAAAACACTCTGACATGGTCCTAAAGTTAATTGAAAAATGCTGATTTCCTGACTGGTGTAGATTAAAACCTTTTTATTTACATTTCTAGGTCTGTGATGCATGTGAGTTGTGACAGGTGTTGTCCTTACAGCTCAGCTGTTTTGATGTGTGTATATGAAAACACTTAACATACCATTATCAAATTGCAAATGTGCTGAGAAAATTCAATAAAACAGGGTGGTAAGGAAAGTTCAGGTACTCACCAGCACTACATTCCTGGGCTACTAGGTTAAGAACTTCAACAGCTGCTGGACATTGTTGTATGAATTCTTCACAAAATAAGCTGTCTTCTAAAAGCTGGGCCATGACCAGGCATGCTCTTAATGTTAAAAGATTTACAATATTTCAAAGTCATCAGTGTTCATTGTCTAAAAAAGTCAACTGTGAAAAACATTTCAATCAATTTTGCCCCCCAATTTACAACAAGGTTCAAACACCCCACTCATCTTGCTTTTTTTCTGAGCTGGACTGCCTTGGAAATATATAAATAACTTCTCTTTTGCCACACAGTAACTGCTGACACTGCATGAAGAATTGGAAAAGAGAAAAATGGTTGCCATCACCACTAAATGGAGACACAAAGTGCCAGGTGAGAAATTAGCACTGTCTCTTAAAAGCTTTTCCTAACTTTGCCCTAGGGAAGCAAGAGGGATTCAAAAACTGGGAAAATCTGTATGGCGATCGCTTTCATTTGATTCAAAATACACACTAGAAGTTTCTAAGAAGTGCCATTGTTGGCCAGGCATGGTGGCTCATGCCTGTAATCCCAGCAATTAGGGAGGCCAACGCAGGTGGATCACCAGAGGTCAGGAATTTCAGACCAGCCTGGCCAACATGGCGAAACCCCATCTCTACTAAAAATATAAAAATTAGCCAGGAGTGGTGGTACGCGCCTGTAATCCCAGCTACTCAGGAGGCTGAGGCAGGAGAATCGCTTGAACTAGGGAGGCAGAGGTTGCAGTGAGCTGAGATCATGCCACTGCACTCCAGCCTGGGTGACACAGCAAGACTGTGTGTCCAAAAAAAAAAAAGAAGACATTTCATTGTCAAAAAGAGACACCTGTTACTGCTGTTTAATGCTAAATAAATGTATTTGCAGGAAAAGACCAACACCAAGCCCTGTGTGCATGTCCTAGTTTTCCCATCATCAGTTTGGAAAGTGATAGGCCAGACATGTATCAATGTGGCCTGAACCATTTTATTTATTTATTTATTTGAGATGGAGTTTCGCTCTTGTTGCCCAGGCTGGAGTGTAGTGGTGCAATCTCGGCTCACTGCAACCTCCACCTCCCGGGTTCAAGCGATTCTCCTGCCTCACAGTAGCAGAGTTATTCCTATGATGGAACAAAGTTCTTTTAACAAAGCAAATCAGTGGAGCCTTATATATGTGTTTCATACATCACATTTCATTGGCTTGCTAAACTTTATTTTGAAGTGTAGACATTGGGGAATGCAACAAAAACTGCAGAAATTAAGGAATGCAACGAACCGTGGTAAAAACTGTAAAAGAATGGTTACTGTTGCTCAGTTTAGTGTGAGCTTCAAGCTGTGGACTCATTAAGTTGGGAGTGGAGGGGCCCACCAAGGGTCCCTTCTTCTGTCAGCTTGCACCATGTCAGTACATCAGGCAACGTGGGGAGGGTACTCACCTTGTCCTTATTTCAGCAAGGAGCCGAACGACTGCCATCACAGGAGCTGACCCATCTCCTGTTGCAGGAAGTGAGGTGTGAATAGAGAGACTTCCCTCCTGAGGAAGCAACATGGACTGGACTGCCTGTACTACCTTCTCAGTAATGGACAGTTTATGAAGAGGCAATGCCTGATGGCGGTGGGGGGGCATGGCAAAAAGTTAAATTCAAGTAGTTAGTTTATAAGAAATGAGGGTGTTATTATCTGGAGTTAATTCTTAAATTTTCAGTTAAAAAAATAAAATCACCAAACAGAAAACTGCAAACCACATCAAAACAATTAAAAATACACTGTAGAAGAGCCCTAACCAACAAAGAAATGAATTTGGTCATCTAGATGAAAATTTTCACATAAGCATTACTATTAAATAACTATAACCAATATATAAATATACATCACAAGTACAATGTAAGATAACCAAGCATTTGTGCTTCTGCACTGAGCATGTGCATAGACTCATTACAGTACAGTTACCATTGGCAGACATTTTACAAAGCATTTAAAAATCACCTTACCTCTGATCTTGGAACACAAAGTCTAGACAATGGAATAGTCAATGTGTCTGATGCTTGCGAAGTCTTTCTACAGTCTATGGGTGGGAATCTGACTGTAGCTATACCTTCCTGTTCGTTGATAGAAGCCACTACTCCAATGCTTCCTGAGATTCCTCTACCTAAAACCTGGAGACAGAGATAGATTAGCACTACCAACCAGCTCTGATGTGTGGGCAGCTGTCTTATGAGACAAGAGGAAAGAGTAAATTTATAGTTGTCATTGTTGGCGTTACAGTAATAGTTTATACTACTAGGGTAGCAGATACCAGGCCCTAGACATGACTTATAATAGGCCCTAAAACCTAACTGCAAGGTGATCACGACATGCTGTCATCTCAAATAGAAACTCGTTACTGCTAGGCCAGGTGTGGTGGCTCATGCCTGTAATCCCAGCACTTTGGGAGGTTGAGGCAGGCAGATCACTTGAGGTCAGGAGTTTGAGACCAGCCTGGCCAGCATGATGAAATCCCATCTCTATTAAAAATACAAAAACTAGCTGGGCAAGGTGGTGGGCACCTGTAACCATTGCACTCCAGCCTGGGGAACACAGCAAGACTCTGTCTCAAAACAAACAAACAAACAAACAAACAAACAAACTTGTTACTGCTGTTTAATGGTAAATAAATATTTGCAGGAAAACACTGTTTTCCTTCCATTCTAATTCCATCATCAATTCTAAGACTGATACTGATCACACTACAGGACACAAGTATTGCAGTTAACCTAAGACAGTATTGCATTAATACCTGAATAATGTGTGGCACAGTGTGGATTTGAATTCCAGAATTTCTCAGATTCCTTATTTAGCGTGAAGAAACAGGTTTTTTTGTACAGCTGGTTGGATAATACTTGTCTTACAGATGATCAATTAATCAATGGATGCTTATATATATGGGGAAGCAATGATTTGGGGAAAATGGTGGTTGGTACCTGAACCTCGGATCCTATCTTGATTGTCTCTTTGAAGCCTCCAAGTGCACATAGTGCAGCAACGGCCTGGCGTGCAATTCTCTGAAGTTTGGCAAGTTTCCTGCCACTGCTGCTGCCATTTTCCAGAATGCTTTCTGCATATTTCCCCAATTGTGGAATGTACATCAGTGCTCGAGACAGAACCTAAATATAGAAGCAGCCCATGCACTAGGAGTTAAAGCTTTGGTTGTTTTGATGCCAAGGGTATAAAGTGTCTATCTACAACAGTGCCTGGGTCCCATGCATTGAAGGAACTCTGGACATGTGAGGGACCAAAAAACTATCAGGTATGGCCAATGACATTTGCCCATATTTGTCTATGTAACTGGACAAAACTGGAAATACACAACTGGGAGAATCAAACATCATGTCACTAAAACCTCTAAAATGAAATAATCATTTATCTGAAGGAAAACTATCCCAGCATACTGTCCACTTGGCAACACTCAGTTACCGTCAGGACATGTCATAAGGGGTTCACTTGAACAGTGGCTGTGGAAACGGGGAATTGCTTACAGATCTGTAGTTTCAGGCAACTGGGCTACTGTTTGTAATGATGAATCACTTACTGACAGGGCACTCAGGCAGTGTAAATCACGCAGAGGCCTCCTTGGACTTAGTGAGTACACTTAAATCCAATAAACCAACACTGCATGATCTCCTAATGTCAGTACCAATCTAACATAAGCAAGAAGAAGAGAAACAAGGCCTGTCACTCTTTCCCTGAGAATACTGTCCTATCTTCTGCAAAATGAGAATCGGGAGTGACAGGTGATATAGGTTAACAGAGTTGAAACTACTACAGCAAAGCAAATTCCAGGGGAAAGTCGGTTAACAGGTATATCTGACGAATTCGGAAAATTTCTCTTTACTAAAATGTCCCTTGCTGGGTATGATTCTAATTCTAATTAGCTTACTTCTTACTTTCTCAGTTGAGTAGCAACACTGTGCTAACCTTCTCTGCTGTTGTGGTCCATATTTGAGCAGCATTTGATTCAGGTGCCATGAGCAAGCTATGTAGCAAGGCGATCACTTCTGCAGCCATGCTGTTTGCCACGTGCCCACTGATGAAGGGACGCACGGGATCAGTCCTGCAAGTGTCAACAGGAAAAAGTGTCAGTGCCCAGTGATGGTTAAGACTGCAGGGAAGTGGCTTTCAGGGTTAGCATCAGAGGAAAACCTTTTCTATTTATACAAGAAAAAGTGGATTCCATTGACTGAGAAAACAGGAAGCTATATTATCATTAGGAAGAAATCACTGTTTCATATTCTTTGTGGTATCTGAAGAACTGCCTCAAACAATGGACCTCAAACTTTATTCATAAGCCATGAGGATCAGGGAAAGACACTGCATTGCAACTATTCCTGGCTTTCAAGCACAAAACACCTCGAACCAACTTCACAGAGGCAACACTTAACTGCTGCTTCTGCTCCTGGAAAGAAGTTTGTGTTCAGTTGGGGCAGTGGAGATGTACCATTTGCAAGAAATAAAGGTAGCAAGACCAGAGTTTATTAATACTACTCAAAAGAATCCTCTGGCTATAAATGTGTCCTCAGCCAGGAGCATCCCTCTATTCTTTCACGACAACCTCAGATCTACCTGGATTGTCATTACTCCCTGACGTACTCCAGGCTGTACCTTGAGTGCAAATACTACAGCAGATGGGGGCCTCATTTCCAAGAGGTCAAGGGGATGGTAGAAAATAAAATGCTAAAAACAAACCTATTACAAAGTAAACCTGAGATGAGTGTGGACAGCTCCTACCTGTGGAAGGTTTACCTCGCAAGCTCCGAGTTCCTCTCTCGGCAAATGGAAGTTTGGGCGGTTTTCTTTTTGTCGCCTGTGGATAGTCCACTCACAGTCTCTGGGTTGATAGACTCTACAGGTGGCCCAATGCTGACGATGAGGCCCGACTGTGCCCACTTGGTGGCTTTCCGCAGGGCGGCTGCAGCCTCTTCTGTAATCACTTCGCAACAGCCACCCTGGGGTGAGGTGGAAGACACTGAGAAGATTCATTTCACTCTTCCCAGCACTATATTTTTCAAGTCTCTTTCCTCTCAATTACCAAAGCAATCCACGCTCATTTTTTTAAATTCAAACATAAACTATTACGTGTAGAGAGTAAAATTTCCATAGACATCCCAGGCCTCATCCAGGCTGAGATAATGGTTAGTCATCTAGATTACTTCCGTTCAAATTCTGGCATACGTATCACAGGGCCCCGACACACAGGCTGCATTTCATTTTGCTTTTATCAGTTATCAGTGTATTGCGGAGACTCTTCCAAATCAATACACGGAGATCTACCTCATTGTTTTTCATAGTTGCACAGCATTTCATTATATGACTGTAATAATTTCTTTAACCAATCCCCTGTTTATGAGTATGTGGATCCTATTTTTTGTTTTTGTTTTGTTCGAGACTGAGTCTTGCTCTGTTGCCCAGACTAGAGTGCAGTGGTGAGATCTTGGCTCAGTGCAACCTCCGCCTCCCGGGTTCAAGCGATTCTCCTGTCTCAGCCTCCCAAATAGCTGGGATTACAGGTGCCTGCCACCACGCCTGGCTAATTTTTGTATTTTTTAGTAGAGACAGGATTTTGCCATGTTGGCCAGGCTAGTCTCGAACTCCTGACCTCAGGTGATCCACCTGCCTTGGCGTCTCAAAGTGCTGGGATTACAGGCGTGAGCCACAGTGCCTGGCCTATTTTGTTTGTTTTTTCAAACAAAACTGTGAAGAACACCCTGTGTGTTTCTCCCTGGACACCTGAGACTTTATTTACCCTCACCTTGACAATAAAGGGTATTATTAATGTTTCTTGACTTTACTTGTCTGACAGATGAAAAATGATATATTACTATTGTTTTTATTCCTTTCCTTTAATTATTTGTGAGCCTGGGTATATTTTTATATTTTTAATAAGGTATTTGTAATTCTTATTATCTGTTATTTTCTTAGCAACCTTTCACCTATTTTCAACTATCTCACCTATGTCGAACTATTTTTAGGCTATTAAACTATTTTCAACTTCAAACTATTAAACTTTATTAAAAGAGCTAAGAAAAACTTTCTAGGTCAAAACTAAAAGTTCTGATTTTGACAAACTGATTTTGACTAGTTCTCTTTAAAATGGCCTCAGTTAAGGCACTGACTTCAATTTCTCACCTTGCCTCTTTGGTGGAACTTGAACTAATTTTTTGTTTTCTTAATTTGTTCTGAAAATCTAAAGCATGACAAATACTCTACAATTTCGGGTTTAATCATTTTAACCTCATGAGGTTACCTTGGTCATGTCTCGATCCATCTTCACAACTTTCTCCATGTTGGCGCCAGTACCAAGTCGGAAGGGCCGTCCTTCTGAACTACTGAAAAAAGGCAGGCAGAGAACAGAGCACACCTTACAGGTACTGCCAAAAGTGGGCTGCATGCCATGGGGCCACCCAGTCATGGTGAGGCCCTATTATACACTAACACTAACTTTTTTTTTTTTTTTTGAGACAGGGTATTGATCTGTCACCCAGGCTGGAGTGCAGTGGCGTGATCACAGCTCACTGCAGTCTCGATCTCCCTAGGTTCAGGTGATTCTCCCACTTCAGCCTCCCAAATGCTGGGACCACAGGTTCATGCCACTATGCTTGGCTAATTTTTGTATTTTTTGAAGAGATGGGATCTCACTATGTTGCCCAGGCTCATCTCGAACTCCTGGGCTCAAGCCATCCTCCTGCCTTGGACTCCTAAAGCACTGGGATTACAGGCATGAGCCACCATGCCTGGCCCTCTAACACTAGCTTTTAAAATCCACAATTTAAGACTCAATTTTTCAAAAAGGAAATAATTTATTACTGCTTAATTATAGCACTTTAGGGCCCAAAACAACAGTGTTTTTAGAGTTGTAAGGGTATCTAGAAATCCAGATGAAAATAATGCACAAAATGAAAAACTGACATGAACCCAGAACAAAAGCAGGGCCTGAGGACATCATCTAAACCCCAAGGAGACGGAACTTTAATGACACCACAGATGTGATCCCTTGGCGAATGACTGGATCTTCCTTTCTAATAGTTCAGCTTCCCCAGCCTCCTGAACTTGGCTCTCCAAAAAAAAAATCTTTCACCAAATTTGTACTATGATGCATAGAAATGTCCAGGAATGTTTCTTGGAGATTTCCTCATATAAGCTCTGACTTGCCATAATCCCGCTTAATTTACACCATGGTCCCATTAGTGTTTTCAGTTGCCATAATGGCAGACAGGGGATTCAATTATGAGGATGACAACATCGTCAGATCATTTAAGTAAAGAGAGGCCTCTTCCATCTGAGACATAAATACCTGCTCTGAATTCCCTTGTGCTATGTGGCAAGCCTTCCTGTTGCCCTGGATCCCACTAACAAAGCCCTGCAGGTTTGTAATATTTGGACAGTGATTATAATTTTACTTTCTTCTTCAGTAATCACACCATTTCATACTTCAACTAATTAAAGGTTTAAAAAAGTGTCTCTTGTTTCTCCAGCTCACAGTCAATGAGTTGGAGTTTACCTAAATTTACCAACAGCTGAAGGATGCCAACAACTAAAAATCAAACTGTATTATTCCTTCTCAAAGCCCAAGTCACACTGGAGACTTCCCATAGACAATAATACATTGTCCACATGGCTTTAGCTCTCAGTTGTGCTTAGAGAGACAGTATCAAGTTGTGGTTCAGAGCTTGGGTTCTGTGGTCAGAGAAGACTACATCTGCATTTCAGCTCTGCCTCAGTTTCTTTCTTTCTGTGTCACCACAGGAATCACAGTGACAGTGTCTACCTGAAAGGGGTGTAAAGAGGGCCGAGGCAGTCGATACATGTACAGGGCTTACTTAGCACTGTGCCTGTGACATGGGTGGTGCTTGAGGACGTGTATCTATCACAATCATTATGGTCACCTTAGCAATGGCTGGAGGACTTCATGGGATGACTGGTCTTCCCGCTTGTGGATAAATATCGAGAGCTTGCCATCTACAGCCTCACTCTCTTCTCCAGGATCTTTATCTCCTTTCAAGGAATTCTTGGGACTGGTTTTTGTCAATGTGGTGTCAGGTTCAGAAGCGGTTGGAGAAAGAACTGTCTGACATCCTTTAAGCAAAAAACAAAGCTCATTCAGGAAAACTGCAGTGTTGTTTTGGCGGCTCTGCTAAAATGAAAAATAATGGTTTGGGATTTGGAATCTCTCTTCCTCCTTCTCCATTCCCCTGTCCCCGCTCCCTTCTCTGTCACTCACTCTTTCATCACAGGAAGCACAGATGCAAGGGGGACCTGACTGGGCACAGGAAGGCTGCACTGCCATGCCACTCTCCTGCTGAGGAACTTCTCACCTGGAACCACATAATCTGCCAGCTTTGCTAAGAGCAAGGAGGCGATCTTGGAAGCTGGGTCGCTGGGATCCTCCTGCTCACTGTTTAAGGAGGGGACAGAGTAGCTCCAGGGTGGGAGCTCCACATTTCCACAGTCTTCCACGCTCATCAGGGGCAGTGCTGCCCGGCACAGCTGGAGAATAATAAGGACCAGCTTTGGAGACGGGCGTTGGTCAAGCAGCAGGGAAAGGAGTTTGGACACACAAGCTGGCTGGCTCAGGATGGCTTTACCTATGTGGCTCCTGGGAAAAAAGGAAGAAAAGGTAAACAGTGCTAGAAATGTTGATCTATAGACATTCAGAAGCAAGAGTTCTCTGAATGAAACAAACCAATGAAATCTGATTTCATGAGGAAGACGTGAATTTGGCACTATGCTTCTGTGAAGAATTAAGAATTTTGGAAACATTTGATGAAACCAAACAACACTAATACTTAAAAAGAAAGATTTTTGAATATTTTCTGATCTCTGATGTTTACTTAGATCCTAAATTTAGAGTGATTCATGGAGCACTGAGACTTAGAAACTCAAACTAAGAGCTTTTCAGTTTGTCATTTATTCTTTCATTTTTTTAATAGGAAAAAAGACACAAATTTATTTAACATGTATACACAGGAGCCTTCAGAGTAAAGACTCAATTTCTCATGAGTTACAGAAGCTTTTCTACCATTTTGAGGTTACAGAAAGAATGGGGGCTTGGATCCTGGTAAACCAGGTTAAGGGAGAGGGGAGAAGTATTCTATAATAAATGATTGCTAGGGAGAATGACTGGATCTGGGAACAGAGATTAACTTGTAAATAGTTCTCTTTGGAATTGATGTTATTTATTCTTTCTTAATGAGTACCTCAGGACCAAAGCTATCACACAGTGTTGTACAGGCTTCAGTGTTCTAGGATCTGCCATAGCTAAAACTGTTACATTCCAAGAAAGCTAAATAACATTCAGTCAGTCATATGTGGATATTTTATGGGCCTCATGGCTCACACAGGGAGTATACAACCAGCACAGAATATCTTCTTTTAAAGACACAGCATGAGAAAGTGAGTTAATTATAGGCCCTGACTCATTACTCTTTAATCTTGCTATAATGAGGGTAAGATTTTTGGTTAATGAATACAACTGCATCTATGGGAAGGGTTAGCAGCTGCTGCTATCAGTAAGGTATTAAAGCAAATGATAATACATTAGTTTATGATTTAGCTATTCACCTAAATAATCCTTATATTTTGGAACTAAATACTATGTTTCAACGACTTTATCCTCCATTATCTTTTTGAGGCAAGAGTGTGTCAAAATGGCCTAGTAATTTGGCTATTTCAAAAAGACAACCACCACCAAAAGAAACCCCAATCGTTCAAGAGGAAAGCCAGCTTCTCCCAGAGCTCCAGGCTGGACCTTGCATACCTTGAGAGATCATTGAGAAGACTGAGGACATCCTGGAGTGCATCATTCCCAGCAGCCTGGTTGCCACAGCACTCTGTGGCTCGGGCAAGATGGTTAGTGAGAAGGCTGGACACCTGCCGGGCCAGACCTGAGTGCACAGCCTCTGTGGAGCCACCTTCACAGTTAAAGAAAGAAAAAAAGAGCTTGGTGAAAACCTAAGGGTGCCATGGTGAGCCTGAGGGGGTGGCGAGCCTTGTCCATTTATCTTGCTTAATGTTTTATGAACCATCTAATAGTGTCTCCTCATTAGATAATATCTATACATAAAAAGGATAATAGTTATTTTAAAAATAACTCAATGTGGGGGGTAGACATTACTATTAATGAAAATTGAGTATGATTAATCCATACATAACCAAAGAACATACTTTGATTGATAGGGAAGAATCACTATTTCACTGGTGATGAAAACATCTTGATTTCTTAACTCATACTTTCCCAAACACAATGAAAGACCTTTCTGGATTCTTCCATGTTCACCAAAGTTCCAGAACCTCCCAGGCATGTAAAAGTTATGAAAAAGTATTTGTTGTTTCCTGAACTTTCCATGCTCTTTTAGATCCCTGAGTCTATACATGCTGTTCTGCTCGAAAGTCTTCTCCATCCTTCAAGAGTAACTCCTGTGTCACCTTCTCTGGGAAGCTTTGCTGGATCCCTAGCACAGCTGGTCTCTGGGACCTCTACACTCCCACTGCACTTCCTATCTGCCTCAGCTGTGGCACTGATTACACTATAAGTATTTGCTTATTGGTCTATTTCCCTGTCAGACCTTTTTTTTTTTTTTTTTTTGAGACGGAGTTTCGCTCTTGTTGCCCAGGCTGGAGTGCAATGGCACAATCTCGGTTCACCGCAACCTCCGCCTCCCAGGTTCAAGCAATTCTGCCTCACCCTCCCTAGCAGCTGGGATTACGGGCATGTGCCACCATGCCCGGCTAATTTTGTATTTTTAGTAGAGACAGGGTTTCTCCATGTTGGTCAGGCTGGTCTCAAACTCCTGACCTCAGGTGATCCGCCCTCCTCAGCCTCCCAAAGTGCGGGATTACAGGCGTGAGCCACTGTGCCCAGCCTATGCCAGACCGTATTTTTAAGGGAGGAATAATGCCTTATCTTCTGCCTGGCATATAATAGACTCTCAAGACATTCTTCTGCCTGGCATATAATAGACTCTCAAGACATCAAAATGCATCGTGAACAAATAAACAGATAAATAAACAAGTTATATACACAGGCCTGGAAACTTATTGGGAAATTTATCCTTCAAGTTTACTTTTTTTTTGAAACAGGGTCTCGCTCTGTTGCCCAGGGAGCGTAGTGGCATGATCACAGCTCACTGCAGCCTCGACCTCCCTAGCTCAAGCAATCTTCCCACTTCAGCCTTTTGAGTGGCTGGGACTATAGGCACGTGTCACTGCACCCAGCCCAGGTTTACTTTTTATTTGGATTGGTCACTAAAAATAAAATTTGGAAACATCACTTTGAAAATGCAACTGAAAAGCCACTTCAAAAAATATTTGTTTTTTTGAATGCCAAGGCGTGAGGACTACTTGAGGCCAGGAATTTGAGACCAACCTGGGCAACATAGCAAGATCCTATCTCTAAAAATAAACAACAGCAACAAAAAAAAAAACATTAGCTGGGCACGGTAGAGTACGCCTGTAGTCCTACTTGGGAGGCTGCGGTTGGGGGATCTCTTATCACATGAGCCAGGGAGGTCAAGGTTACAGTGAGCTATGATTGCACCACTGTACCCTAGCCTGGGTGACAGACCTTGCATCTAATAAATTTTTTTAATTAAAAAAATATATATTTGGAAACTGTTAGCAGTGTTGACAAGGAGAGAATAAAAAATATCTTCTCAATTTCCTGGGATTACTATACTCCTTCAGGGTACAGGGATATCATTTAGTCTCATCATAATGCTGTTAAGTTTTCATAGAACCACACTGAGGAAAAGTCTCTTATGCAATCATCCACTGATTTAACCCATCTGATCATGTCATTTAATAGAGCCTTTCTCTCTCTCATTAGCATAAAAAAACCAATAAACTAACACACCAATAGAAGAAATCGGTGAGCTCTAGAAAGGAGTCCGGCATCTCACCTTCCTCTTTTTCCCACTCAACACAGCGGTTGGCAAGCACCTGGAAGGCAGCCCAGGCCATGGTGGCCACCTTCTGCTTCTTGGTCTGTTTCTCACTGGAGCTGGACTCGGTCTGACTGCTCAAGCTACACAGTCGATCCATGAGCTGCACAAGGCCACTGCGTACCAGGCACTTCTCTTCGCTCCTGACAAAGGGTCATGGATTACACTAGATAAACGTAACTGACCAATACTCAGGAAACTCTCATGTGAGGTTCAAAGGGGCATAAAACATGCTGGTGCAGTTCTTTCCCTACAACTTAGGATATTGCCATGTGCAATCAAACACAAAATGATTTTCTTATAATGATGATTCCCTTCATTAACAAGGAACTTCAAATTCTGGTTTGTTTATATACAATATCAAAGCAAAACTCGATGGAATCAACTCAATGTTGCCATGATGGAAAAAAATCATGTATTTTGTCCTAAGGGGATTCAATGAATGCTCGACATCTTCAAATTAGTAACTAAGTGACCCAAGAGAGGAAATAAATGTGTATATGCAAAATATTTCTGCCAAATATGTAAGTAATTTCCTAGGGACCTTTTATTTTTCTTTGAACCTCTGTATCTTCACAATGTAATATAATCCTAATGGCTGCATTTAGTCATGTAGGAACTCAATAATAAGAAATTTACATAGGAACCTTAAGTGTCTTTCAGGAGAAAAGTTTTGTATAGCTAGTTCTGGATAATGAAAGCAAAAAATCCAATTTTTAAAATTAAAAATACTTTCACTTAATTGACTATACTGCAGTGTAACTTACATATAACAAAAGGCCTTTCCACACTTACCTGGTGTAAGGTATGGTACATAAGAGTCCAATGCTATTTGCGCAAGCGATAGGGTAACGAGCACACAAAGACACAACAGAGGTCATGGTCTCGCCAAAGGCTTCCTGGACCTGCTCGACCATCCCACCACATGTGAGTTCTTCAATTCTGTGAAAGAGAAACCAAAGCTCAGGCTTCCTGAACCACGTCAAGAAGAGTGGCTGAGCAGGAGAGGCCTCTTGAGAAACTCTAGAGTATCTGGATGAATCCAGATCCCCTGAAGGGATCTTGAAGAACATCCAGCTCAGTGTTTCCCAAACTATCCAAGACTGCTGGGCAGAAGTTTTAGGTGTGCCTCCAAAACAGTGGTCTACACTCCAGAAAAGTCTGGGAAATCCTGGGTTAGGGAAATTAAAACAGACTACTGTAGGACTTTTCAGAGCCTTCAGTAAGGGTAAAGTGAATGGCCTCTCTACAAGCAGAGGACATTCAACATTTTCCAAACTTATTTGATCATGAAACCAGTTATTTCAGACACGTCTACAATAATCTAAGTAGCACTGAATACTATAAGTTTCTTTTCTTTTTTTTTAGAGACAGGGTCTTGGTCTGTTACCTGGGCTGGAGTGTAGTGGTACGATCACAGCTCACTGCAGCCTTGATCTCTTGAGCTCAGGTGATCCTCCCCACCTCTGCCTCCCAAGTAGCTGGGACCACAGATGCACACCACCACATCCGGCTAATTTTTTTGACTTTTGCTATGTTGCCCAGGCTGGTTTCAAACTACTGAGCTCAAGTAATCCTCCCACCTCGGACTCCCAAAGTGCTGGGATTACAGGCCTGAGCCACTGTGCCTAGCCAAGGCAGTTTTATCAATGAGACAACAAAGGCTCAAATGGATTAGCTAAGTGCCTGTTTTTGAGTTCACACTTCAGTTATTAGCAGAAGATGAAAGCCTAGTTGATATAAAATAAAACCTTCCCAATGTAAAAACACAACATAGGGCCGATTCTATACCAATTAATATTAGTTTAGAACTGAAACTATCAGGATTTATCTACAAAGACATGCAACATAGTATTGTTTATAAAAGCAAAAACAAACAAGCAAAACCTAATGTTCAAAAATAGGGAATTTGTTAAAGTTTCAAGCATATAATGCAGTGCTACAGAACCACTAAGAACACTACAGGAGACATCTACAGTTAGAACACAGACACTAAAGTATTAACAGATGTTATCTTAAGAGGGTGTACTTGTAGGTGATTTTCATTTTATTTTTTGGCATTTTCTACATTTTTTTTTTTCAGCTTTCTGACAAATGACAATAATCGAGGGAAAAAGGAATAGTGCTGCCAGTTTTATGGAGAAATTAAATTCTAGAAATAGGCTGTGGTAATCATTAGGGCTTTTCACTATTTCTTTCTGGGCACCCTGTGGTTGGCTGGGCAGTGACAAGTCTGGTCTATGAGCCAGAGTGCTGACAAGGAGCCTGGCAGCTCTCAAGGTGATGGTTTCCTCCTCTGTGATTACCATGAGCCAGCATGAACCCATCACGAACAGAAGCAAGACCTAAAATTTTGTCTTCTTCATTTTTTTGTGACAAGGTTTTGCTCTGTTGCCCAGGCTGAAGTGCAGGGTGGTGCGATCATAGCTTACTGCAGCCTCAACCTCCTGGCCTCAAGCGATCTTCCTGCCTCAGCTTCGCCAGTAGCTGGGACCACAGGCATGCCCCACCACTCCAGCTAATTTTTTCTTTTTTGTAGAGACAAGGTCTCACTATATTGCCCAGGCTGGTCTTGAACTCCTCGCCTCAAGTGATCCTCCTGCCTTGGCCTCCTTAAGTGCTGGGATTATAGGTATGAGCCACTGGGCCCAACAAAATTTTGACTTTTAAGCCACTGAAATTTTGGACTTGTTTCCAAAGAATAGTCTGACCTCTCCTGTAGTCCCAGCTACTTGGAAGGCTGAGGTGGGAGGATCTCAAGATTTCTCAAGATACTCACTTCAGCTCTTAATTAACCCATTTTCCTCCAGCCACTGGACCCTCTCTGCCTGTTGGCCAGAATTCCTCAAAGAACTGTCAGAAAGCACAGCAGCCTCCAGCAGCTCCAGTCCAGGGCTTGTAGAGAAATGCGTTTTCTATTTCTACTTGAAGATCTTTGAAGACCAATAGGAAGCTCATATAGAACAACTCACAAATGAGTTATAAAATCATCTTCAGAGTTAGTATCTACGATTACATTTTTAGAAATTGGTTCAGTAATAACAGTCATGGAAAAATATAAAAATATAGGTAAAAGGAGGTTGTTAATGCAAAAACAAAACAAAACAAAAACAAAAGAAATAAAGACAAATGAACCTACGTGTCCATCAGCAGAGGATGAGTTAAGTTTTTTAGAAAAGGTCATCTATATAATGTATATCTATGAGCTCTTAAAAATCTTAAAGCAGCCAGGTGTGGTGGCTCATGCCTTTAATCCCAGCAGTCTGGGAGACTGAGACAGGTGGATCCCTTGAGCCCAGAAATTTGAGACCAGCCTGGGCAACATGGCAAGACCCCGTCTCCACAAAAAATAAATATATTAGCTAGGCGTGGTGGTATGCACCTATAGTCCCAGCTACTTGGGAGGCTGAGGTGGGAGGATTGCTTGAACCTGGGGAGGTCAAGGCTGCAGTGAGCCATGATCATGCCATTGCATGCCAGCTTGGGTGACAGAACAAGAATCTGTTTAAAAAAAAAAAAAAAAGGCTGGGCACGGTGGCTCATGCCTGTAATCACAGCACTTTGGGAGGCCGAGGCAGGCAGATCACCTGAGGTAGGGAGTTTGAGACCAGCCTGGCCAACACGGTGAAACCCCATCTCTACTAAAAATATAAAAATTAGCCAGGTGTGGTGGCATGTGCCTGTAATCCCAGCTACTTGGGAGGTTGAGGCACGAGAATCACTTGAACCCGGGAGGCGGAGGCTGCCATGAGCCAAGATTGTGCCACTGCATTCCAGCCTTGGTGACAGAGTGAGACTCTGTGTCAAATAAAAAAAAGATAAAGCAGACCAGACCTATATGTGCTGATACGAAAACACAGATATCTGAGATATCTAAGACATACTGAGCAAAACAACCATGGTTATAGAAAGGCAGGGATAATATAATCTGAATTAAGTTGAAAAAAATTTACACACAAACACATTTATGTGTACAAAAATAATTATACAGCTGCTTATTCATGTATGGTTGCTGTAATGAGCTCTTAATGGACAGAATGGAATTCAGGAGAAGAAGGTGAATACCGAGGGTTTTACGTTCTATTAACATGTTGAGTTTTTTGCAAGATCATGTACCACTTTTATATAAATATTTTAGAGGAAAGCATTAGCAAATACTACCGCCTATGTTTGGGACCCAAGAATATCTTTGGAATGGCTCTGACCATTCTAGAAAGGACAGTATAAACTAACAGAAACAACTAACCTGGGTCCTCCCTGAAGGACCATTGTCACTGGACCCACAAGATGCGTCACTCCCCCGACTCGCACGGCAGCTGTCAGCAATTCCCGCATGTGCACCAGTGCCTGCTTGCGAGTGTTTCCCCGCCGCCACCTTGTCTGTGCAGCCAAAAGAAAACTGCTGCTGGACACCTGAAATGCACAAGAAGGAGGGACACTTGACTCCTGCTAACTGCCACAAGACCCCGCATGCTGTTAGGTGCTATTCATCTGGAGCCTGCAAAATGTGACGTACAGCTTGGTCAGGGTTGGTGCCGATGAAAGCAAACAGCTGCCCTAGCAGGACGCTGTAGGTGGGCTTGTCCCTGCTGTCCTCAATGGCCAGCGACTGCAGGAGTGTAAAGGAGCTGCTGCGGTGGCTGGTCACGTGGCGACGCCTACGGGGAACACAGAACAGACTGGCAAGACGAGAAACACACTCAGGGAGCTTGTTTTGATGAATGCATTCAGCTGCATGTGGGAACCCAACCCTGGCCATTAGCCATTTACCTCTGATTTGCTCTAGTAAATTCCAAATCTTCATTACCAATCATTTCCAGGTCAGAAGGAGCTGACATGCTGCGAAGAAAAACAGGCTGCCTGACAGCATGAGATATCACTTTTGTTTCAGAAGCTGATTTACAAGCTGGAAAAAAAGGAATAAAAAAGGCTGACATTTCTGCTATCTGTACAACAGCCAAATGCAACACAGAACTACCCAACAGTCTAAGTGTATCTTTGCTTTCTATCACAGTTCAGCCACCAATCTCGCTAGCACAGCATACTGATGGTTTTTACATCAATTTTTTAACCTAAGTATTAGGTTAAAAATTATTTTAACTTAAAAAAATTAAAATCTTTTTATTAAATTGGTTTTCCAAAGAAAAGCTGAAAAATTCATTGAATTTCATAGCTATCAATGTTCCCTTTAACGTACGCATTCTAAAAAGCAACAGAGGACACAGAAAGTATTGCCGGAAAGCACAAATTTCTTTTTTTTAATTTTTCAATTTCTTATTTTTTTGAGATGGGTCTCGCTCTGTCACCCAGGATGCAGTGCAGTGGTGTGATCTCGGCTTTCTGCAACCTTCATCTCCCAGGTTCAAGCGATTCTCCTGCTTCAGCCTCCCAAGTAGCTGCAATTACAGGTGTGCACCACCACGCCCAGGTAACTTTTGTATTTTTTTAGTAGAGACAGTGTTTCGCCATGTTGGCCAGGCTGGTCTCGAACTCCTGACTTCAAGTGATCTGCCCACCTTGGCCTCCCAAAGTGCCAGGATTACAGGTGTGAGCTACCACACCTGGCCCAAAGTTCTTAATTCAAATACATCCAAATCCATTTTTTTCAGAGATGGCCTTTTCCCCCACTTTAACCCCAGATTTATTTAACTGATTTACTGTCATTTAGTGATACCTCTGCTTTGATCATAGTTGGTAGGAATAAATATCACACTTGAGTTGGAATCTGAACGGGTCTTTCTATAAGATATACTCCTTAACCCTGTCCAGGGAAATAGATGTTTTATAAAACAATCCTTAAATGGAAGAAGATAAAACTCTATGTCAAGACTAGCTAAGAAAAAAAGATGTTGAGAAAGTGCAGAAAAAAAATTGTTTTATTTTTCTAAAATTTTCACTAATTTATTTATTTAGAGACAGGGTCTTGCTCTGTTGCCCAGGCTGAAGTGCAGTGCTACAATCATGGCTTACTGCAGCCTTGAACTCTTGGACTCAAGCAATCCTCCCAACTCAGGCTCCCAAGTAGCTGGGATTACAGGTGCATGCCACCATGCCTGGCTAAGTTTCATATTTTTTTGTAGAGACCAGGTCCTGCTATGTGGCAAAGCCTGGTCTTGAACTCCTGGTTTAAGCGATCCTCCTGCCTTGGCCTCCCAAAGTTCTGGGATTACAGGCATAAGCCACCGTGCCCAGATGAGAAAACCATTTTGTATCTGTCTTAAGAGTGGTTAGACAGCTTAAATATAAAAAAAGTATAATTTTTGAAGATACTGTTATCTCTGAGGTCAAGAGCATCTGGGACAGTACTAACAGCCTTACTAAGTGGTCAGGTCTATATACGGGACCTTTAACAAGGGCTTATGTGTATAGCAGACCATCCTGGCATGTGATTGTACCACACACTTTCTCCCAAACCTGTGTCTTCCCCCAAAGTTCTCAGGGAGAACCTGTATTAGAGAGTGAGACCCTGGGAGTCCTCCTAGACTTCGAATCCCAAGTAAGAGCCTTAGATGACCAGTTGGGATGAAAACAAGTTTGCCTGCTCCCTACTGCCCACTGGGCAATGGGGCTATGTAACATGGATTCTTTCATTTAAGAACATGTTTATTTAACTTTATCTCTCAGGTTAATAATGAATGCTTGTGGGCTGTGCCATGTTACAGATCCTGTCTTAAGTAAGAAGACTCAGTGATTTTCCTGAGAGATGCATTTTTAGACTAACAATTAAAATGTGACCTAGGCCAGGCGTGGTGGCTCACCCCTGTAATCCCAGCACTTTGGGAGGCTGAGGTGGTCAGATCACCTGAGGTCAGGAGTTCAAGACCAGCCTGGCCAACATAGCAAAATCCTGTCTCTACTAAAAATACAAAAATTAGCTGGGCATGGTGGTGAGTGCCTGTAATCCCACCTACCTGGGAAGCTGAGGCAGAAGAATCGCTTGAACCTGGGAGACAGAGACTGCAGTGAGCAGAGATTGTGCCACCGCACTCCAGCCTGGGCAACAGAGTGACACTCCATCTCAAAAAAGTAAAAAAATAAAAATAAAAAATAAATGTGACCTAGAAAAAGTTAATTCCCAGGAAGTCATACCACAAGGTTCCACATAATTACTAAAGATGAAATACAAACTCAGCTTCAAGTAAAGAGGAAAAAATGATGTTACAAGATTCATGATGTTGACTAATTGTATATGTTACTATGAAATATAATTACATATGTATGAAAACAAAAACGGTCACAGTGGCTCACACCTGTAATCCTAGCATGTTGGGAGGCCAAGGCGGGCGGATCACCTGAGGTCAGGAGTTCGAGACCAACCTAGCCAACATAGTGAAACCCCGTCTCTACTAAAAATACAAAAATTAGCCAGACATGGTGGCATGCGCCTGTAATCCCAGCTACTAGGGAGACTGAAGCAGAAGAATTGCTTGAACCCGAGAGGTGGAGGTTCCGGTGAGCCAAGATTGCACCACTGCACTCCAGCCTGGGCAACAGAGCAAGACTCAGTCTCAAAAAATAAAATAAAGAAAACAAGAAGTTGACCACAGGAATTTAATGACATACAAGTATTTCTTTGTTTTTCTTTTGTCACTCAGGTGCTTTGTAGACAAGGCAAAATTAAATATGTTAAAATTTCCTTTTGTTTTCCTTTCTCAGAGTACCCAAGAGTGAATTTTTTAAAATATAGCTGATGTGTCTTATATGAACAGAGTAGGATCAGAAGCCGATTAGGGGCTATCTTTGAGCAGTACCTGGTGTTTCAGCAGGGGTTCCAGAGATGCTTCTCGTGAGGCCCGACTGGGCCGCGATGGTGACATGCAGCAACAGCTCGGCTCGGTTCATTAAACTCTTCACTAACGTCTTTGTTTTAGCCAGTGGGTGTGAGGGTTTCTGAATAAGAGAATTCACTTCTTGTAGGAACTTCTCCCTATAAAGAAAGACTGATGTGCATTGAGTTGTTCTCTAGCTTACCAAAAACAACTATTAAAAAAAAATGTTTACAAAGAGTAAGCGAAGACACAGGGGAAACTAAGCAAAAGTAACCTAATCAATACTGCTTACTTCCCTGTTTCCTCATCCAAGGAACAGTGTTAGAAACTCTGGCCACTTCTGGTTCCTTTTTCTGTTTCAAATGCCTATGCTAACTTTTGAAGGCTAAAACCAAAATTTCCAATTTACCAAATGAGTTCCAACTCTAAAATGTTTACTAAATTCACGACATTAAAAAATATATTTATTAAGAGACTAGACCTTTACAATGTGTTTTGAGCATCAAGGTGATAATAGCCTTAATAGTTATTAATACGACTAACCTCAGTGATAGGACCATGTTTTCAAGATCATTCCCATCAAAGGAGACTTCCTTCATTGAACATAAAAGTTCTAGTTCTTTCATTTTGTTCTAAAGAAAAAAAAGATGGTATGCAGGATCTGCAAGAACCAAGTTTTACTATACATATATTAAAATGAACAGAAAATTTCAGAGAAAAACCACCACCTTTGGTCCACATTTCTATGCTTGAAACTCATTTGTAAGTTATTATTTGATATTTTAATGATTAAAAATGGCATTGACTACTTTCTGGGAATTCTTTCAGGGCTTATAATTTTGCCTATTTTTTGTTTTTTAAGGCTTGAAAGCAAAATTTGACCATGATGACAACTTCTTTATATATCTTTATAAAACTATTAATCAGTTAAAAAAACAACCTAATGAGTAATTATTTGTATACTGCATGCTGATCTAATCAATTTTCATTTAGCCTCTTTTAAAGAATGGGTATGTTTTTGGAGTGTGCAACATTTTAGGAAATGACATTATTTTACCTCTACACACACACACACACACACACACAGTATATACCTTTGCTCTCTAAATGGCAATGCCCCAGTGACAAATCATACACTTTGCTCACCTCATTAAAATGGTAATCATAAAAGAAAGGCATGTTGTTCTCCAGTTTCCCCTGCATGGCATCATCAACTTCACTTTGCCATTTTTGTTCCAGTTCTGCAACACTCTAATAAATACATTAAAATGGATGCAAAATAAAAACAAGTACAATTCAAAATTTTAGTCATAATAGTAATTTTAAAAATTAGATCACATTCTAAATTTCTTTAAATTTTCATAAAAGAAATTATTTCCAACAGTTATCAGACATTTACCTGCAGCTGTCTCTCCATGGCATTGAGCTTCTTAAAGGTCTCTCCCATAATTTTACATAATAAATCATATTCTTCAGCATGTTCCTCTTGATATTGGAAATTTATTAGAGACTGCAGTGCATCAACCAAGTTCAAGTGCTTAATAACACAAGATACCACCATTTCCTCCATCACGTCTGGCTGAATCACTTCTCTGTGATCACAATGGAAATCAGTCAGATATATGCCATGCTCTCAGCTTCTCAATACTGTATTTTATCTTTATTTTTTATTTTTTTAGAAACAGGGTCTCCCTCTGTCACCTAGGCTGCAGTTCAGTGGAGCAATCATGGCTCACTGCAGCCTCAAACTCCTGGGCTCAAGGGATCCTCCTGCCTCAGCCTCCTGGGTAGCTGAGACTACAGGTGCATGCTGCCATGCTCAGCTAATTTAAGAAAAAAAAATTTAGGGTGGCGGT
Organism: Hylobates moloch; assembly: GCF_009828535.3. NCBI lineage: Eukaryota > Metazoa > Chordata > Mammalia > Primates > Hylobatidae > Hylobates > Hylobates moloch. Next base: position 20,681,988 of record NW_026652287.1, on the reverse strand, counting down.
TTCTCACTATGTTGCTCAGGCTGGTCTTGAACTCCTGGGCTCAAGCGATCCTCCTGACTTGGCCTCCCAAAGTATTGGGATTACAGGCATGAGCCACCATGCCCCAGGCCCAAGATAGTATTTTATAGGTTGGAGAACTTAGGCTTTGATCTAAAGATATTAAATATTCATCACACCTCCTTTATTACAATAGAGTAAGAGGTATGAATAGTATAATGGCATTGTTGGAGTCTTATGTTGGCAAATAATTTAGTATATTAACTGATAAAACTGACATTGGCTGATAAAGCTGAAAATCAAGAGTAGAGACTTCAGCCTGTAATCCTAGCACTTTGGGAGGCTGAGGCGGGCGAATCACTTGAGGTCAGGAGTTTGAGACCAGCCTGGTCAACATGGAGAAACCCCATCTCTACTAAAAATACAAAAATTAGCTGGGTGTAGTGGCATGTGCCTTTAGTCCCAGTTACTCAGGAGGCTGAGGCAGGAGAATCTCTTGAATCTAGGAGACAGAGGTTGTAGTGAGCCGAGATCACGTCACTGCACTCCAGCCTGTGTGACAGAGCGAGACTCCCTCTCAAAAAAAAAAAAAAAAGACTTCATTTTCTAGGATTGCTACATTTTGAGGTAGAGACATATTACAGCTGGAAGAGGGCTAAGGCTAAGAAAAGATCTTCAGCAGCATCTATCCACTAATTAATTTTATGCAGTATTATGGCCTGCAGTGTTCAGTACATATAGATGTTGGGCTGAAAACAATAGTGTTTTCTGTGTTTTTTTCATTTTAAATTTCATATATTTTCTAAAGTTTTCTCTCTGAAATCCTGCCTCAGGAGGCAGAGCAGAGGCCTGCAAAACAGACTTGACTTTAAGCAAGAATACCACAGACATTTGTAACTGTAAGTCTGTACATTCTACATTAGAGAACTCCTCACCATTTCTCTAGGCATCAAAAATAAATACAGGTCTCTAGACTCTGGAAAGTAAAGTAGAGGCTGACTGCTGGTAGAAGGTGAAAATACTAGAGATAAACCTAGCACTTGTCACACTTTAGCATGCATCAAATGGGAAACTTGTTAAGCTGCGCCCCATCCTCAGACCTTCCGATTCAATAGGTGTAAAATGGGGTCCAAGAACCAACAAGTTCCCAAGTGATGCCAGTGCTGCTGACTGGAGGGCCAAATTTTGAGAGCCCCTAATCTGGAATACTGCCTGGTGGGCCCTCCAGACTTGGTTAATTTTAACATTCATGGAGTAAACATAAAATTAAAGTTTCATTTACTAGACCACAGAAGAAATACACCCATTTCAATTGTTTAAACTTTTTTTCCCATTGGGAAAAGTAAAACACTACGCAGCAACATACTTTATACTTGGTCTAAATTGAGGTCTAGCACGCCCAGAAATTTCCCTGAGCTTTATCATGATTCCTGGAGGCAGTCTGATCCGAGGCAGATCAAAGTAGTTTCCAACAGGAGGCACGAGGACATCAGAGGGGTAGGTGAATTCTCTGTCTTCCTCTATGGTCAGAGGCAGTGGAGAGGGGCTCGGAGTAAGGGCAGGGGAGATCACGCCATTGGCCTCCACCTGCCACTGGCACCTGAGCAGACAGAAAAGAGGCTCTTCACTTCCTCTCTCAACAAGATTATTGGAAAGCTATTGGATGTTTGCGGATACATCAAACATATGAAGGATCACATTCTGTGTTAAGTAATTACTCATCAAACCTTCTCCAGAAGCTAAAGAAAAGTGAGCATTGTATGAAAGCCCATCTTTGGGGATCTAGCTCCCCCCCAATATTTAATCATTAAAACTTTTAAATGTACAGAAAAGCTGAAAGAATGACATGGTTAATGTCCACAGACACATTTGTCTAGATTGTACAATAAACATTTGCTGTGTTTGCTTTATCACACATCCACCCATCCTCTTGGGGAATCATTCAATTTAATTAGACAATAATTGTGTTGGAGAAAAGCTTATGCAGTTCAAAGACGTAATTTTAAATTTAGTAAAGTAAGGGCCAGAAAGCACTATGGTGTAATTTTCATTTTATTTCTTAGACACAATGACACCCATGAAATTGCCAGGCAGTAGGCACAATCACCTGGGAAATGTACCAGAAGGATTTTTCCACATAAAGTCCTTTTTCCTTTGCAGGCAACACTAGCTCAATTTCAACCTTTTTGTTACCTTTGTAAAAGTTTGGACCGCAATAGCTCCTGACAGGCTTCTTCTTCTTTGGTAATTTCTGGTCCATTGTACAGGATTCTTAACATGGAACAAGCTAACACAGACAGACCTAAAGCCAGGTCTACCAGAAAGGGCAAGCCTCCTGAGACATCCTCCGAAGACTCCTACAATGCAGACAGGGGTAAACCACGCTGGTCAGTGCACACTGGCAGAGGCTACTACCTGTGCTGCCCCACACTACGCTGTCCCCAACCACAGGGTTCTACAGAGCAGCATCGAGTATCACTGCTAGGGGACACAGGTACAGCACCCAAATCGTGACTAGATGGTGGCACTGGAATGACCAGAGTGAAGTCTCAACACATTTTTGGAGAGAAAATAGTTGATCAGACCCCATATACAATAGTACAAATCAAATAAGTAGTACAAATGAAATAAAGAAGCCTGATTCTTTGATAGCTTCCTCTCTGTTGTGCCCACCTAAGTATAAATCACTATTTCGTTTTTTCACTTCCACCCTGTGCTCAAACTGTGATGTTGTCAATGACTGCAGTGAATTCATTCAAGAAATAATTTACTGGGTGTCCTATGTCTGCCAGCCATTGTACTAGGTGCCTGAGATACATCGCAGAATGAAATGAAGATCCCTGCTCTCAGGGAGCTTACATTCTAGCGGTTAATGCCACTCTGGAGAGTCTTAGCTTGGTTAAGCTTAAGAAACCTCAAAGTCTAAAATACGTTTTTGGAATCAGGCAACTGGAATCAGCAACTTAAGTAGGATGCTTAAGTACTCTGTTTTTTTTTTGTTTGTTTGTTTCAATTTTTGAGACAGAGTCTCACTCTATCACCCAGGCTGGAGTACAGTGGCATGATCTCAGCTCACTGCAATCTCTGCCTCCCAGTTCAAGTGATTCTCCTCCCTCAGCCTCTCGAATAGCTAGGACTACAGGTGCCCGCCACCACACCACACCTGGCTAATTTTTGCATTTTTAGTAGAGACGGGGTTTCACCAAGTTGGCCAGGCTGATCTCGAACTCCTGACTTCAGTTGATCCGCCCACCTCAGCCTCCCAAAGTGCTGGGATTACAGGTGTGAGCCACCATGCCCAGCAGGATGCTTAACTACTCTTAAAACCCAGGATCCAAGTGCTTATTTCTATTAAGTTCTATTGAGTCCTCTTTGCCCTGTGGAAAGATGCTGGGGTCAGGTCACCTCCCCAAGCTTTGAAGAGGGAGCTCCAATCAATAGATTTATTTCTGTGCTGCTGAGTTGATTTTAGATCACGGCTAGTTTTATTCTGTAAAAGTACTACTAACTGCAAGGAGTTGACTCGTGCCAACTAGAAGAGAAAGATGAAAGAGTGACTCATATTCTGCCCTGTTTCCAAGGCAAATATGATGTATGTAATCAAGGCACATAGCAGATAGTACATTTTGTCCACGGCAGTGGTTAGATTCAAGTACCTGAGCGCGAACTGTGCAAGCAAAGCCCCACATGGCTTTATCAGGAGTGTTGTGTTCACGGCCACTTCTCATTTCAAAGGAGAAGGTGACTGTATCTCCTTCCACCTTAAAATTTAAGGAAGGGAGGGAAATGCACTTTAAAAACAAGATACACAATTTTCAAAAGAGCAATGAATTTCAGAGGTTTACTTTCAAAAAGGACCACAGCAATATTTCACTCCTTTTCTCATTTGCTTTTTGATTCAAATTCTATTCCCTCTCATTTAGACAACCAATCCTTTAAGTGTCTCTCCTGATGAGGTAGCCTTTGGGATGAGGCATCTGTGAAATGGGCCACAGTTACCCATTAGCAAGATCAAGGTAAAGGTTAATCAAATCTTGAGAATAATTTTTTTTTTTTTTTTTTAGACAAGGTCTTACTCTGTCACCCAGGCTGGAGTGCAGTGGCACAATCATGGCTCACTGCAGTCTCAATCTCCCAGGCTCAAGCAATCCTCCCACTTCAGCCTCCTGAGTAGCTGGAACTACAAGTGTGCGGAACCATGCCCAGCTAATTTTTTTATTTTTTTTTTGTAGAGATGAGGTCTCACTATGTTGCCCAGGCTGGTCTTAAATTCTTGGGCTCAAGCAGTCTGTCCACCTCAGCCTCCCAAAGTGCTGGGATTACAGGCGTGAGCCACCTTGCTCGGATTTGGGCATAATTTCTCTCTTTTTGAGATGGAGTTTCGTTCTGTCGCCCAGACTGCAGTGCAATGGTGCAATCTTGACTCACTGCAACCTCTGCCTCCTGGGTTTAAGCAATTCTCCTGTCTCAGCCTCCTGAATAACTGGCATGACAGATACACACCACCACGCCTGGCTAATTTTTGTATTTTTAGTAGAGACGGGGTTTCACCATGTTGGCCAGGCTGGTCTCAAACTCCCGACCTCAGGTGATCCGCCCGCTGCAGCCTCCCAAAGTGATGGGACTATAGGCGTGAGCAGCTGCACCTGGCCATAATTTCTAACAAATGGCTTGCCATCTATGGCTGAATTAAAGAGGGTCCATAACATATATGAAATAAAGGCCCTGGGAACAGACTTTGGAGACATTTTTGGGTTTTAACAGACATTTCAGTTTTATATTCATATTCCAGGCAGATACACAGTAAGTAGTTTGAGGGCCAAATTACAAAGCGTGGCAGTAATTTTATCAGTTTGAGAATGGATAATTGTTTTTGCTCCAAAGGCCCAAATTCATCTGAACACATTAACTCAATACTTTTACACTGCAATGGCCTTGTGGTTCTAGGGTACTTGTCAACAGGAGTGTAGAGGAGAACTAAGCTGGAAGATCTAGCAACCCTTTTAATCAACAAGGAAGAAAATGCTGTGACAACTTCTATCCATGGAGTAACTTGTGAAAGGGAGTGAACAGGGGTCTGATGTCCTACAAGTGAAAGGAGGGTCATTCTGAATAGAAGGAGTGAGCTGACAGGCCTGGTAAGGTGGCTCCACCTCAACAAAAGCCCCCAGGGCAAATGTTTTTCTGGGATTACAGTTAGTACTTGGACCTGTGAGGACTGCAAGTTCATTTTCTTTTCTAGGAAGCGATTATGACTGGATACCATACCTTCACCAAGTCTTTCGGCCAACCAGTTCCTAAGACACTACGGCTGCCATATCCCAGTGTGTTGCCTCCATATTCAGCAACCTTCCTACTGTTTGTGTTAGGCCCCGCATATATCACCAACTTCAAAACAGAAAATATACTGTTAGACTGTAAAAGAAAAACAAAAACAACATCTACAAATAAAAAGGCTGCAAAAACATGTGTTTAAAATACAATTATAACCAGGCATTGGTGTCATTATAGTATAACTACTATTTCCTAATTTTTTTAGGTATAACTGATACTAGTTTGGATGCAATCAGTCATTGGTATTTACAGGGAAGCCACAGAGTAATAACAACAATTCTTAATAAAAAGAAGTATACTTTTTATATTACCACACTTTAATTGGCTTGGGGACCTCACATTAAATAGTTATACTCAGCTATTGTACATCAATATTTTTGAAATAGCTATTTTAATGCTAATTAATAACAAATAACTCATTAATAACAGTTAGTTTGGCCCCTTAAGTCCTCCCCAAAATAAATAAAGTGAGCAAATACAGATGGAAATATGGTTATATCTAACACAACAACAAAATAAAAGCACCAAAAAAAAATCAATGAATAAATAAGAATTTTTAAAAATGCAACAAATTGAAAATAAGCCATATATTCTTAGGATGTTGCTTAATGGTATAAAAAGAAAATGATACAAATTTGGGCCAGAAAGGGGGTTGCTGCTTCTTGGGTCAGTTTTCATGTATCAATATTTCTCTGATTCATTTATAACCAGCTGGCTGACTTTCTAATCGGCAGAAGAAACATTTATAGCTCATTTGGCATTCAAAGACTTCCATAGGAAAAATAAAGCTCTGGCTTCTGTAAATACCAAACCCTGTCTTCTAATGTGCACTCTGACTGCTTCTCACTGCATCTAAGTTCAGATTTAGTAGCTCTATCTTCAGCCCTAAATGCTTATTATTTTGTGATTTCTTACCCTTTGGGGCCTTTTGCTGACACCAGCCAGGGACCACTGGAAAAGTAAATGTACTTTTATCCATGTAGTAAGCCTCTTTGTGCTTCACCATTTAACACTAATGTCTACTGCAGGCATAAGTTAGCGCATATCAGAAATGCAAAATACGGTTTTTAAAGGAGAAACAAAATGACACCAACTAAAATGGCAGCCTCTCCCATTTCTATATTAAAAGTCACTTCACCTGAACCTGGGAAATGGGGATAGCCAATGCCAGGAGCTATGAATTATGGTGGACTGATGCTAGGAGATATGTTTCTGAAAGGCCTACTAAAGATCATCTCATATATTTTCTTGCTTCCAGCTAAGGTGAGTTTTGAAGACAAGGCTTTGGGGACACTTGGGAATCTTCGCTATCCTAAAAGATAATGGGGAAGAGGATTCTATAACTTGCCCAGAAATGTGTTTCACCATCTCATAGTATATACAGTTAAGAAGTCCTTTATTTTTAACCTAAAAACCTCCCTGCATAGAATTTTTTAAAAGCCAGCCTCAGAAGTTAGAATCCCCTGCTAGGATTTAAGCCCATTTGCCCTCATACAGTTCACAGGGGAGAGAGACAACAGATCACTAAGAAGCTACATAAAAATAGTATGCACGAAGCTATTAGATAATCCTCCAACTGTTCTTTCATATGTTACATATTTCATTAGCCTTTCCCCCTAAGACCACATGATGGGTTACAATTCAATAATTCTAAGTAGAAGAAAATGCTTCAACCCCTAAGATACTTCCTTTCGTTCATAACTGTTAAGCCACCAGCTTGGAAACTACTCTTCCTCAAAAAAAGAACAAATGTTTAAATAAATATAAACCAGATCCTAGCACCTCTGAAACCCTTCTAAAAAACCACCTTTTCCCGAAAGATACATGAGAAGCCCCAAGAATTGGGCAGTGAGACCTTTCTAGATGAATGGACATCACACATCTGGGGTAACTTCAAGCACAGAGGGAGGGCAGGGGGTAAGCAGAATGAAAAGGAACATTTCCTTCCACTCAGATCTAAGCACCTGAAAGCTTACAAAGTACACTTTCAACATATCATTAAAACATTGTTCTTAGCCTGCAGAGGTGGTGTTTCTTTAACTCCTTCAATCACTACCCTTCAAAGATAACAACTTTATCTTAGGAAAGTTCTCCTTAGAGATATCTGCAGACAGAAATCAGTCAAGAATGGTGACCAGCAGCAAAGAAAAATAAGAAGCATCTAAGAATCAGCTTACTCGAGGTGGGATCAATAATAACCCAGTTCTTACTTACTTTGTCATAGTCATATTGTGAAGAGCATCTGCTATCAAATCTAAGGTACAGGCAGCGAGCTCCTGGGATATGGACCGTTTCTTTAAATTTATAGTTGTCTCTGACAGGGTGGACTGTTTCCACAGTCTTTCCAGCAGCCCATGGGGCAGGAATCTTTAAACCAGTGAGAAATCCTGGCTCTTCCTTCTCTTCTAACATTCTAAACAGAAAAAGAGAAAGTGATTTAGCTTAGCAGCCAACGAAAGGAAAAACAATGTAAACATTAAATTGCTCTTTAATTTTCCACAGCATGCAGTAACACTGAGGCTTTTAAATGCTTGATATCAGTGGCAATCAGAAACATTTTAAAAAATTCCTACATTTAGGGCCGGGCGCGGTGGCTCACACTTGTAATCCCAGCACTTTGGGAGGCCGAGGTGGGCGGACCACGAGGTCAGGAGATCCAGACCATGGTGAAACCCCGTCTCTACTAAAAATACAAAAAATTAGCCCGGCGTGGTGGCGGGCGCCTGTAGTCCCAGCTACTTGGAGAGGCTGAGGCAGGTGAATGGCGTGAACCCAGGAGGCAGAGCTTGCAGTGAGCTGAGATTGCGTCACTGCACTCCAGCCTGGGCGACAGAGCGAGACTCCGTCTCAAAAAAAAAAAAAAAAAATTCCTACATTTAAGGGTTTTTTCTTTCTTTGTTGTTGGATATTATATTTGCTTTTTTTTCTTTTTTGCCTTTTTCCAGGATAATAAGCAGATATATATTTTCATTTTTCCCTCTTTTTTTCAAGGGAGAAGCCCAATTGATATCCAAGAGAAGACCTGATCAACTCTCATTTAAATGTACTCAGAAAAAAAAAAAAAAAGATACTGTAAAGGATCTTTAAGATTGGGCACTTTGCAAATCCCACAGGGTTAGCATCTTGTAAACATTTCCTTTTGTTGATATCTACATGCCAATTGTTGAAAACTCCAGGAGTCTACATAGCTACTTTTCACTGTAATTTTTACTAAAGAAAGGTGCCTTCAAAGGTTCTCTTACCTACTGTAATTGAACTCCCAAGGATGGCATGGAGCCTGAGGTTATGGAATACAAACTCCTAAGACTTAAACTTAGTTACCATGGAATTCTCTTATTCTTTCAACTCTGAAGCTTGAGCTGCAAAGCCTTACTGTCCAATACGGTAGCTACTGGTCACATGTGGCCATTTCAATTAAATTGAATTTAAACGAAATAAAATTTAAAATTCAGCTCCTCAGTCACACTAGCTATATTGCAGATGCTAAATAACTACCTGTGGCTATGGAACTAGACAGCACAGATAGAAGTTTCCAGCACTGCGAAAAGCTCAATTCCATAGCCTGCTGCTCTAGAGAAACCCAGGGAATCTTTTTTAAACACAGCTTTAATGCAACATAATTGACATAATAAATTGCACATATTTAAAACATACAACTTGATAAGTTTGGACATTTGTTATACCATTAAGTTTCCTTCTTCCTCTTTGTAACCACTCCATTTCTCCACCAGGTGATCACTTATTTGCTGTCTGTCACTAGAGATTAGTTTGCATTTTCTACAGTTTTATATAAACGAAATATAGTATGTGACCTAAGGGGACGTGGCTTCTTTCACTCAGGGTTAAGTATTTTGAGACTATATACACACTGTTGTATATAACAATAGTTCATTCCTTTTTATTGCTGATTACAGTCCATTGTATGACTATATCACAATTTGCTTATCCATTCACTTACTGATGGACATTTAAGTTATTTCCAGATGGACATTTATGTTGTTTCCAGTTTTGGGCTCTTCTAACCAAAACTGTTATGAACCTTAATGTAAAAGCTTTGTAAGAACCTATGCTTTCTTTTCTTGTGTGAATATCTAAAAGTGAAATAGTTGGGTCATACAATAGATGTATGTTTAACTTTTTAAGAAACAGCTGGCAGGGTGCGGTGGCTCACGCTTGTAATCCCAGCACTTTGGGAGGCCAAGGTGGGCGAATCATGAGGTCAGGAGTTCAAAACCAGCCTGGTCAACACGGTGAGACCTCGTCTCTACTAAAAAATACAAAAATTAGCTGGGTGTGGTGGCGTATGCCTGTAATCCTAGCTAGTCATGAGGCTGAGACAGGAGAATTGCTTGAACCCAGGAGGTGGAGGTTGCAGTGAGCTGAGATTGCGCCATTGCACTGCAGCCTGGGTGACAGAGCAAGACTCTGTCTCAGAAAAAAAAAAGAAGAAACAGCCAAACTGCCTGCCAAAGTCATAATATTTTACATCCCCACTATTAGCATATGAGAATTTCAGATTAATTTTGAACTAATCTCTTGATCCATGGGGAAATTTATTCTAACCAGTTGCTATAAATCTACAAAGCAATGCTACAGTTATCTAAAATTTTCATTCTGAAGTCTTTTTCTTTTCACAGATAGATAATCCTTGCTAAAAATCATTTTCATAAAAGGAGTACTAGGCTTTCACCCAAAGAAAACGAGAAAAGGGTTCCTGCAAGGAAGCAGCATTCATTACCTCTCATCAGGGAACAGCCTGCACTTCTGGTCTTGTGCACCACATGGGGAACAGCCCACCTCAGCAAAAACCGGACACTGGGTTTTAAGCAGCAAAGCCGTCTGAAACACAAAACGATCATTATGTCTTCCAGTGCTACTGTCAGTTATCTGAATGGTATGAGAGCCAAATGTAGAGGTCTCTCTTAAATCATCTTTTTACAATCCTAGTCTGCTCTCCTTCACTAAGAAATGCTGTGCTACTTAGACCACTTAACATTATTTTACTTAATGCTGTAATGGAATGCATCATTTATATTAGCTACTATTAGCCGGCAAGGACTCAGGAGACAAACTATAATGGTAGGTTTTTAGTGGCATTGTATATTAGCATTTTTATAGCTGATCAGCCATGAACACTTGCTAAAAGATTGCAGTTAGTAATTTAGTCAAACAAATAAAATGTTTTCCCTTATTATTTATTTTTATGACAAGATATTTTTCTTCATTCCATCATTATTTCCCTTGGTTTCTGAAAGGAAGGATTATGTTTATTCTGTCTTCAGTGAAAGCAAACAGCCACCCTGTGAAGCGGGTTGGCCAAAAAGCGTTCACTTTGGCACACCAAGGATCATACCTGGCTGGTATAGAGCACCAGCTGCACTAGCTGAGGCATCAGGGCATCGGCCATGATCAGAGTCTGTAAATTTGGATGCATCAGGGAGGTCAGTAACACTGGAAGAAGGTGACCAAGCATAGTAGCCTTAGTAACTTGTTCCAAGCCTTTTAACCTACAAAAAGTTCAAGAAAAACACACAGCCTAAGCAATGCCCAAACATGTGAAGAAGCACTAATGTCATCTTTATCTGACAACTTCTCCTAAACTGCACCTCCTTAAACTACTTAAGCACTTTCAGTGATAGCGATTCAGTCCACAAATTTTCCACCTTCTGCCACTGAGGGAGAGGGGAAGAACAGAAATAAAGCTATTAATAGATTTCACCTTCAGTCTCTGATTTTTGCCAAGAAATTTATAAGCTGCCTTTTTTTTTTTGACAGGGTCTCAGTCTGTCACCCAGGCTGGAGTGCAGTGGTACGATCACAGCTCACTGAAGCCTTGATCTCCTGGGTACAAGTGATTCTCCCACCGCGACCTCCCAAATTGTTGGGATTACAGGTATGAGCTACTTAGGTTCTAGGTTCTAGGTTGCTACATGGTGCATTTCATAGCACCTTTGAAGCACTTTACAAATGGATTCTAAAATGCCAAAGGCTACTACCTGTAAAGTTCCCCTGCCTCTGGGGCTGCTGGTCACTATGCTACACAGTGACTCTAAACAGGAGGAAGTGAATGGCTACAACATTGATTCACCTGCCCAGAGCTGTGACATCCATTACTGGTCTAGAGAAACTGAGGCTTGTCTGGGGCATGCAGAAGCAGGCAGATTTCTTTCCCCAATTTTTTTTATTATGGTAAAATAAACATAGCATAAAATTTACCATCTTAACCATCCATCAGTGTTATTAAATAATGTTGTGCAACCATTACCACCAACCATCTCCACAACTCTTTTGTGTTATAAAACCCAAATTCTATGCCCATTAAACAATAACTCCTCATTTTCCCCTTGCCCCCAGCCCCCGGCAACCACCATTCTACTTTCTGTCTCTATGATTCTGACTTATCTAAGTAGGCAAATTTTTAATTTATCTTTAAAATCACATTCTTAATATCCCTGTCCTCCGCTAGAAGAACTGAGGAATGCAGAAAGAAATGGATTATGTAAATTCCTTAAGTCTACTTAGGATATTGGTAGAAACCCAGGCTCTCCCATTAGACAGAACTACGTATTACTAAGCCTCAATGCAATGCCTATCTGGGTTATATTGTTCTCAATCCCAACCTCCTATCTACTCTCTGGGAGTGGGTAAGAACCAAGTCCGTAGGAACAGACAGGGTTATGGAAGCAAAAATTACACTGTAGGATTCTTTTGGATCTACAGCTCCAACATGCAAATCATCAAAAAACACAGTATGCAATGCATCTCTAAAAGCAAACCAGAGCAGATTTTTTTTTTTTTTTTTTTTTTTTGAGACAGAGTCTCGCTGTTGCCCAGGCTGAAGTGCAGTGGCGCGATCTCGGTTCACTGCAAGCTCCGCCTCCCGGGTTCAGGCCATTCTCCTGCCTTAGCCTCCTGAGTAGCTGGGACTACAGGTGCCTGCCACCGTGCCCAGCTAATTTTTTTTTTTTGTATTTTTAGTAGAGACAAGGTTACAGCAGAAATTTTAATGTGAAGGGCTGAGAAAGGGCTTTATTACTGTGAAAGATAAGTCTGCTCTCTATATAGGTCAGCCATGTATTTGGAGAAGTAAAATTACAGTAAAATCTTGAGGTACCACATCAGTGTCATCCTTTGTGTGGCAGTTGATAAGTCACTTTTTCCTCCCAAAAGTCTTTATCATGAGGAAACTAAGTGTGCATAGTGTTGATCTTGATAATTAAAGGAAAGGCCATTTTGGGAGTGATGGCAGTAGAAGTCTCAGGTGGCAGAGATTAGGCTGTGCCCTCTACAACCTCGCTACCCTTAGATCATGGCTGTTGGCCCAATCTCACCTGAAAGCACATGAAAGAGTGTGACTGCACTTGGCTTTCAAACACTTGCCCTTTTAGCCTATTCTCACAAAAATCTCTCTATATAAAATTGATCCTTCTATATTCTAAAAAGATTTAATTTCAATAAACAAACTTTTCTTCCCACAGGGCAGCTGGTCACAGCCCACAATCCATTCCTCACCTCTGCTCACGGTCTGCTATGTCACTATTTATGAGGGCAGTTGTGACCTGCTGTAGCATTTCCAACACTTCATCACATCCAGTCAGGATTTGGGTGGCAAGAGCCAAAATACTGACTTTTAGCTCCTAGGCAGAAAATATCATCATATTATTTTTAAGCTTTGTGATGAACATACGTTCACAATGACAACATGAAATGATGTATTTAATGATGTATTTCCAAATGAAATAATGAGGTGGCCAGAATAAGCCCAAAGCAGTAAATTCTGCTAGAATGGCAAGTAGCAATTTGGGAGGCCAAGGTCTGGAGAGCTGACAGAAATACGCAGTATTTCAGAGGGATCACACTGAGTCCCTAGGAGAAAAGGCTCCCATCCCAGCCAGCACAAGAAATATCTCCCATCCCATCCAGCACAAGAGAGCTCCTGGTGGCCAGCCCAGAAACTGTCCAGGTGGAAGACTGCCTTGGGTGGTATGAGGATAGCTAAAGAGAAAAACAGAACAGTAAAAGGCGCATGTAGAGGCGGTGAATAAAATGAGACAAAAACACAACATTCTAAAACAGTACAAGTGACCTTTTACTCAATGTCCTAAACCCATCACAGTTAAGAACAGGCAGTTAAAAAAATTCAATTAAAGTAGCAAGCAGTTACAGGCTATTAAACATTAAAATAACTATTAGAGAGTTTGTGGGAGTACAAATACTAAATAATGTGTTAAGAAAGACTAGCTAACATCATAGAAGTGTTTAGTTTACAATTATTTTCAGTTAAAAAAATACAAACTCTTTAAGGGACATGTTTCCCTACAAACCTAGACAACTGAGCCTATTCAGCCTTTCCTAAGAGTCTTTACATTTCTCTCTATGTTTAATTAAGAATTTACTAAGGCTAGGCCGGGTACGGTGGCTCATGCCTGTAGTCCCAGCACTTTGGGAAGCCAAGGCAGGTGGATCGCTTGAGGTCAGGAGTTCAAGACCAGTCTGGACAACACAGTGAAACCCTGTCTCTACTAAAAATTCAAAAATTAGCTGGGCATGGTGGCGCACATCTGTAATCCCAGCTACTCGGGAGTATGAGGCAGGAGAATTGCTTGAACCCAGGAGATGGAGGTTGCAGTGAGCCGAGATTGCACCATGGCTCTCCAGCCTGGGCGACAAAAAAAAAAAAAAAAAAAAAAAAAAATATATATATATATATATATATACACAAGGCTAATATTACCTTCAATAGAAAAAAATTTGGGTCTTTATTATTATTATTATTTTATTTTTTTGAGACACAGTCTCACTCTGTCACCCAGGCTGGAGTGCAGTGGCATGATCAGGGCTCCCTGCAACCTCCACCTCCTGGGTTCAAGCAATTTTCATGCCTCAGCCTTCTCAGTAGCTGGAATTACAGAGGAGTGCCATCACGCCCTGCTAATTTTTGTATTTTTCAGTAGAGACGGGGTTTCGCCACGTTGGCCAGACTGGTCTCGAACTCTCGGCGTCAAGTGATCCACCTGCCTCAGCCTCCCAAAGTGCTGGGATTACAGGTGTCAGCCACCACATCCAGCTGTTTTTAGTATTATTGAGATTTTTTTAATCATTAAAAGAGAAGGAATGCTGAACTAATGATGAGCCAAATCATGTTTTAAATCACACTAATGACATGCATGATCATCTACTGACTCCATACCACATGGCAGCAAAGTGCCAGGTATTTACAGGGCTTGTTAATACAGCAACTTTACAAAGAAGATGTTATTGTCCCTTTTTACTGTTGAGAAAACTAAGGCAAGAGAAGTTAAATAAATATTATCAACAACTTAAATTAAAAGTGCATGTATGTCTGCCTATTTAAAAATGGATTATACAATGAGATAAACTCATAAGTACAACCTATCAGATGTATGATTTAAATAGTATATATGCATAAAGGAGTAAGAAAAGGGCAAACTGCACTGGCTTTTATCTTTAACTATGGCTTTCTTGGTTGATTTTTCAGTGTGTTTAACATTTTAAGAAAGAATAAAGTTCTTGTTGATTTCTCTGATTCTCCCACAAAGATGAAATTCTGAAGAACAATGCAAACAACAGCCTTGAGCATCTGTCAAAATTATAACAACCATGGCTATAAAAAAATCTTTAGACTGCTATAAATTGTCATGTGGGAACAAGTTAGTGAGTTTACACAGAAGCTAATTTAAAAATAATTACAGAAAATGAAATTGACTACAGGTTTAGAAATTAGATTATTCCATACAAAGATTGAAAAAATTATCACCTTTTAAAAGTTATTTTAATCAAGAGAATATAATAAACCATCTAAAATTTTGAAATTATTTAATGCTCCCAAGATTGATTTATATATATATGTGTGTGTGTGTGTGTGTCTATGTAGCTATAACTTTCAGGTACACATGAGATCACTTGTAAGTGCCATATTTTACCAGTTCTTAAAAGAAGATGGAAGTAAAGGCACAAAAAGATTGACAGGAGCACACGGATGACACATTATGAGTGTCACAAGTAGGTGACTACTGTGCAATGACATAAAAAATCTATGGGATGAGTGGCCTAATGTTACCTCTCACAAGAATATAAGCCACAAGGTGAATTCTGACATCATAAAACACAGAAATTTAGCCAATTAAGCTGCTTTTCACACTGGGTAGAACGCATCGTTAAAATAAAGCTTGGTGTTTACCTGTACCTTCAATGTCTCTCCCTGCAAGGAGCTGTCACTGTCATCATTCTCATCAGGTTTAATCAAAATAGTGTTACTGAGAAGGTGATTCTGAACTGCCATCAGATAGCGCAGGCAGGAGGATGCAGCCTTTAATACAAATAAGGGCATTTAAATGATCTAAATCCTACTGAAAGAGCGATCATGTAATCCTCATGTTTTTAAAAGATTTTGACAAAGAAAACAAAAAGAGAAAGTACAGAAAACAGACCAAGTTAGTTTTTCAGGTGACTTATTTCAACATGGCTTTCCATACATACTTTGACACACTTACTATAACTTTCTGCCTTTTGGTACACAATCCTCACTAACTAGAATACTTACTTGAATTTTTGCCTCTTAATAATTATTCTTCCCCCTCCCTCTCACACACATCTCCATGATAGAAGAATACTCAGACCCTTAAAAGAATCTTTTGATCCCTACTGGTCTCTATAAAACACTCATGGTTTAGAAAACAATGTAAAATTAAAAATTAATAAGGGGAAAACACTCTCACTAGATAAAACAAAAACCCCCAAATCTGATCAATTTATTGCATCAAGCAATTTAAGCAGGGGGAATAGTCTTTGGAAAGTTTTTCAAGTGGATTTGTCTAGTTCTACATTTCTAGGGTAAGTAGTAATCTGCTGACTTTCATAAATTATTATTATTATTATTTGAGACAGAGTCTTGCTCTGTCACCCAGGCTGGAGTGCGATCTTGGCTCACTGCAAACTCCACCTCCTGGGTTCACGTGATTCTCCTGCCTCAGCCTCCTAAGTAGCTGGGAATACCGATGTGTACCACCACACCCTGCTAATTTTTGTATTTTTAGTAGAGACAGGGTTTCACCATGTTGGTCAGACTGGTCTTGAACTCCTGACCTCAGGTGATCCACCCACCTTGGCCTCCCAAAGTGCTGGGATTACAGGCGTGAGCCACTGCGCCCGGCCTTTCATAAACTATTTTAAGTCTGTATGTATACACACACCTGTCAATACAATAAAATGAAAACAGGGATGCTTGACATAATTTTGCTTTCATTAAACACATTTTTACTTACAGGCACAGTTGAAAGGAGCTTTTGAAAATCATCTTTAGAGACAGTTTGGCACTTGGTGATTAAGATACAGGATTCTCGTACGACAATCTTCAGAATGTAGTGTAAAAGTTCATCATTTAGTCTTTAAAATGCAGGAAAAATGTAACAATAAAATATTGATGGTTTATTCATAAAAGGATAAATTTTATATAATTAGTATAAGATGACAAATAGAAGATATATAATTGATTCTTAAGCAAATCGCCTTAGTAATAATGCTAACAACTAGGTATATTATTTAAATCAAACTTATAGAACTCAAATGGCACCCAACTACAAAGTCAAAGTATTTTATAAATAACATAGAAAAACAACACCTTCGTCCCCTTCACCAGCTCTAACACACATACTCAGCCTTTCTCATAAACCAGCAATTGGGTTGGTACTCTGAACCAAGATCTCCTAAATAAGTTCCATCTGTTATTTTTGCTAAAGACCCTTTCCCCAGGCCCAACTTACTTTACTGATAAAACTGAAATGTGCAATTATCAGTTCTGAGGGGAACTGTGGAATCTATTATCTTTCAACTGGTCCATGCTTTAGGTTTAACATGCTAACGATCGTATTAGTTATAACAGGAGGCTAAAGTTGATCAAACACATTTAAATGTAAACTAACAACTGAGAACACAAAGGCTAGGAGTGAATAATATAACTGGTGTCACCTGTAATGATCATCCTCATCACTGCCAAATCGGTTGTTTTGGAGCTGTTCAGCCAGGTTGGTTAGGATCACATCCCGTAGCTGGGAGAGTCCACTGTTTCTCTCTCCTAACACAGAAGAAAGCTCCATCAACTACCCTGGTAATGACTCCTAGAAAACTGATGCTATTTTTAAAAAGTTTTTAAACAAATAGAATGTCGGCAAGCTAGGGGCAGCAGACATACGGACTTATACAAATAAAAGCGGCAAAAATGACATCACAACGAATCCGACTTTTTAACCAGCATCCTGATTAAAGTGTAATTACCCTCTTGATATATCATGAAGTGTGATTTTTTTATTCCTTAACGTTGCTTTTAAATGCCAACTGTCTTTAACATAGTACCTTTTGTTGTGTTTAGTCTAACTTAAAATGTTAGGCTCCAATGTGTGAAGACAACTGGCTTAGAAATCACCAGTAAGTGATTATTTTATTTATTAAACATCTATAGTCACATACATTATGCTAAGCAGTGGAGACAAAGTTTATAAAGCTTGCAGATACATAAAACACGGTTTTTGCTTTCAATCTGGTTTAAGTGTAAGCATACATGCAGATACATTCTTTTTTTTTTTTTTTTTTTTTTTTTTTTGAAACAGGGTCTCGTTCTGTTGCCCAGGCTAGAGTGCAGCTGTGTCATCACAGCTCACTGCAGCCTCAATCTCCTGGGCTGAAGCAATCCTCCTGCCTCAGACTCCTGAGTAGCTGGGACAACAAGGTATGGGCCACCATGCTCAGCTAATTGTTTTTATTTTTTGTAGAGTCAGGGTCTTGCTATGCTGGCCAGGCTGGTCTCAAGCTCCTGGGTCAAGTCATCCTCCTGCCTTGGCCTACCAAAGTGCTGGGATTACAGGTGTGAGCCACCATGCCTGGCCTGCAGATACATTTCTTAAATATGCTGACCAACATATGAAGAAATGTCAATATTATCTTAATATGCAGTTGTTTCCTTGGGGACAAAAAAAGGACGGCTGTTCAAAGATAATTAAAGGATAATTCTTACCTTCTGTTAAGACCAGTTTAAGTAAGTTATTGATTTCAGTTTCACCTGGGTACAAGATATTTAAACCAGAGCTGAAATGACAAAAAAGTCAAAAACATTTAAGCAAATGTTCTAGAAAATCAACTCTAAATATTTAAATTCATATTTTTATTAAAGATGTCCATTTGATTACCTAAAACTGTGAAATAACTTTTATCACTAAAAAGGCATTAAAAAATTGAGACAGGGTCTCAATATGTTGCCCAGGTTAGTCTTAAACTCCTGAGCTCAAGCGATCCACCAGCCTTGGCCTCCCAAAGTGCTGGGATTGCAGGTGTGAGCTACTGCACCTGGCCTAAAAAGGCATTTGAACCTAAATTCACTGTCACGATCCAGTCCAATCACTTCCCTGATAAGTGGCATCCTTCTCCTCCTCTTCCTGTGAATTACCAAAATGATAAGTACTTGGGGCTAGATGCAGAACTGGTTAGAGAGAATTGGTAAGCTATGAAAAGTCAATGTAGTCAAGCCTACATATAACAATTGTGCCTCCCCAAAAGAACACTTAAGAAAGTAAATTTCTAATTCTCAGCTTTTCCAAAGAGAAGGGAAGAACAATATTGTAAATGGCATCAGAATCTTTTTTCTTTTCATTAATTTATTTGTGTGTGTGCTTATATGTGTGCGTGTGTTTTAGACAGGATCTCACTGTCACCCAGGCTGGAGTGCATGGAGTGCAGTGGTGTGATCTCGGCTCATTGCAGCCTTGACCTCCCAGGCTCAAGTGATCCTCCCACCTCAGTCTCCCAAATAGCTGGGACTACAGGTGCTTGCCAGGGCATTGGGCTAATTTTGTTTTTATTTTTTTTGTAGAGACGAGGTCTTACTATGTTGCCCAGACTGGTCTCAAACTTGGCCTCAGCGATCCTCCTGCTATGGCCCCTCAAAGTGCTGGGGATTATAGGCATGAGCTACCACACTCAGCCTCTTTTCTTTTTTAATTGAGGTTTAACATTTAATCAAGTGCACATATTTACAGTGTGCAATCTGATAAGTCTGACATATGTATACACCAATGAAACCATCACCACAATCAAGATAGTGAATATATCCATCCCCTCCAAAAGTTTCCTCAGAGCACCAGATTTCAATCATTGCCTTAATGCTCCACAGAAAGAGATTCGAAGCATAATGTGCTGTGGAAGGAAAACAACTTCCTGTCATCTATGCTCACCCCTGTCATACAGATCTTTCAGACCAACTATTCAGCTCTCTCGGACACTAAATTATACTTAATCACTTTAAGGCTGTATTCCTGTATAAAAGTTTGCTGAGGCCAGGCGTTGTGGCTCACACCTGTAATCCCAGTACTTTGGGAGGCCAAGTGGGAGGATCACCTGAGGTCAGGAGTTCGAGACCAGCCTGGCCATCATGGTGAAACCCCATCTCTACTAAAAATACAAAAAATTAGCCGGGCATGGTGGCACATGCCTGTAATCCAAGCTACTTGAGAGGCTGAGGCAGGAGAATCACTTGAAGCTGGGAGGTGGAGGTTGCGGTGAGCCGAGATCGCACCACTGCACTCGAGCCTGGGCAACAAGAGTAAAACTCCATCTCAAAAAAGCAAAAAGAAAAAAAGTTCACTGAACTAAAAAAACAAAAAAAGACTGACAATAAATAGAAAATGGCCTATAAATTCTGCTCTCTTGTCTCAAAAGGTTTTAAACAGGTTGATAAAGGCTTGCATTGCTGAGCACTTACTTTGCATCAGGCCTTACCTTAGGAAAACCTCACAAACCCATAAAACAGGTGCTATTTTTATGCCCATCTTACAGCTAAGGAAATGTGAACCTTAAACCAAGGTCACACTAGTGAGTGGCAACGTCTAGAACCCAGGTCTGCCTGTTGACAAAGCCTGCTTCTTAACCACCCTGCCACACTCTGCAAAATGAGAACATCAGCTTGCAAATAATCAAAATACCCACTTAAAGGGTTGGTTTTGTTTGTTGGTTTGTTTGTTTTTTAGATCCAAACAGTGAGATAAGGAAATGCAGGTACACAGTTGGCTTTGGTCCTCTGAAGGTGGGGCCACAAACCCCTCTCCAGTGAAATTGTCCCCAATCCATGAGGTCCCAACTGTGGGATGCGGTTAGAGGCATTTATGCTACCAGCTTTCAGGGAAGATTACAATGCCTTGCAGAAGAATCATTTTGCAGAGGGCACTACGAAAATCATTAGCTGTTTACCTGATGGCAAGGCAGACTTCCTTCTGAATTTCAGGGCAAATTTGATCTTTTGGTGCCATCAACAACTGCCAAAGAAGCAATCCCGACCGTCGAATGATGTCTCGATTCCTTTCAGTTTGTGGGCTGAAGAAAAATTTAAATACCACCTACAGAAACATAAGGAGTCTATCTAAAAATACTAATTCTACTGGGGACAAAATTATCCCTACAAAGAAAGTACATGGTAGATATCCTATGAACAAATAACCAGGTGGATTTTGTTTAACCACAATCTCTTCTATTGTGTAATGGTATAATTATAGTAAATATTTTGCATATATTAACTGTAATAAGCTATGTATAGCAATACTCCATTAATCACAGTGCAATGAACATGATAATTCTAACTACAGGATTAGAAGGTGGTAAGATGCAGAACAGGAAAATCATTAAATTTTTCTTCTGGTAAAAATGAACTGGCTGAAACCAAGGTTTGCGTTTCCTTTTCTCTATCATCTTATTTATCTCAAAACAGTGTATTTACCTGAAAGACAACGAGAATGCAGCGTATAATACAGGTATCTCCATTAACCATGGCCTTCTCCATAATGTCACAAATACTGCTAAGATGGTGTGCTTCAATTGGATGCTGCTTGCCCAAGACACTTGTGATTGGAAGATTGGGGTTGGTGGCAAGAAGATTGAGTTGGTGTATGCACATCGCACCAACGTGGTGCAATAATTGGTTTATAACCTCATTCGTGGTTATAGCCTCTTCTAGAAGATGAAAAGGAAACTGAGTGAGGAAAGACATCTCTACAGGTGGTCCCCAAAGAATAGACCTCTGACTTACAAAAGGTGTGTGTGCACTAGAAAAGGGTATTTTGGCTATTATCTGTTTCACTGCTGCCAGAGAACCCTTCTCCCTGCCACAGGTGCTGGGGTGAAAACACTTGGGGACTTCATTTGTTTGGAACATAAGTAGCTACCACTTACAGAGCCCTTTTTATATGCTGAAGAATGGGCTTCTCAACTTAGACTATTTTAGCCCTGTTTTGTAGAGCAATAAACCAAGAGTCAGAGAAGTTAAAGAACTTGCCCTAGGTCACACAGCTAAGAAGTAGTAGAACTGGGATTTGGATTCAGGCCACCTCAGTCCACAGCCCCTACTGGTAACTATTATAGTAAAACCTCTCCATATCCTATGGCTGCTCCATATTAGAACTCCCGTCTATAAATAGCTCCTCATGTTTTGACATGTTAAGCTGAAAATGCCCGTTAGATAACCAAGTGGAAGTGAATCCATAGTCTGGAGTTCAGGCAAGAGGCTTGGTAGTCAGTAATATACAGTGGACTTTCTTTTCTACTTTTTGCTTTTTCAAAAAAAAGCTTTATCGAGATATAATTTACATTCCATAAAACTCGCACAACTCACAAAGTTTTAGTAAATTTACACAAATACCAAAATCTAAATGCACAACTCACGAAGTTTTAGTAAATTTACACAAATACCAAAATCAAGAATGAAAGCTGAGAAAAAACACTGACCCTACAGATATTAATTACTGTGGTGATTAACATTTGTCTACATGAACTGGCTGTGGTCCTCTGAAGGACCAAGTCTACAAGTTCTCGGATATGCTTCTTCCAGGAGGTGGAGCTTAATTCACCTTCCCTTCAGTGTGGTCGAGACTAACAGAGTATGGAAAGGGAGAAGTGGTATGTTTATAGTGGAGAAATCTGGCAGACATCATTTAAACCAAGTGATCAGTTTTTAATATCACTAGTAATAAGTCATGTCAATATCATGTACCTTGGAATAGAAGTAATGTGAAGGGGATACTGCTTCTGTGGTGTTCTTCCCCAAATCCATAACTTCAGTTTAACCATGAGAAAGCATCAGATGAACACACTGATATATATACAGGGAAGGACATTCTATTCTACAAATGTCTGACCAGCACTCCCCAAGTGTCCTGTTCTGCTCTTCAGACAGAACAACTCTACCAATCTATGGCCCAGGTTTGCTGCTTTCTTCTCCCAGCAGCTCAAATCTGCTGTTGAGCCACTCTACTGAATTTTTCTTTTCAAATCTGGCATTTCCATTTTTTGTTGTTGTTGTTGTTTTTTGTTTTTTTTTTTTAAATAATCTCTTTACTGAAATTCTCAATTTGCTTAATCATAGTCATCATGCTTGCCTTTAATTTTTTTAAACTTGGATTCCTTTAATTCTTTAAATGTATTTATAATGGCTGTTTTAAGTCTTCATCTGACTTTCAAGGCATCAGTCCAACATCTGCATTTCTCCTGCATTGCGTGGTTACTGATTTCTCTGCTCAGTTTATTTTTTCAAATACTTGTTTCTTTCTTTCATTTATAGACGGAGTTTCACTCTTGTTGCCCAGGCTGGGGTGCAATGGTGT
Organism: Hylobates moloch; assembly: GCF_009828535.3. NCBI lineage: Eukaryota > Metazoa > Chordata > Mammalia > Primates > Hylobatidae > Hylobates > Hylobates moloch. The sequence goes on along the minus strand of NW_026652287.1, from coordinate 20,659,000 downwards.
GATCTCGGCTCACTGCAACCTCAGCCTCCCAGTTCAAGTGATTCTCCTGTCCCAGCCTCCCAAGTAGCTGAGACTACAGGCGCCCGCCACCACGTCCAGCTAACTTTTTTGCATTTTTAGTAGAGATGGGGTTTCACCATGTTGGCCAGGCTGGTCTTGAACTCCTGACCTTAGGTGATCTGCCCGCCTCAGCTTCCCAAAGTGCTGGGATTACAGGTGTGGGCCATAGCGCCTAACCTCATTTATTTTTAATTATTCTTGTTTTTCTTTTTCAGCCTGGCTTCCTAGGGGTCACCCCTATCTGTATTCCTTAGTGATTGTCAACCAATGATTGTGCTCAAACACCTTGAGCCAGTAACACTTTCACCCCGGATGGATCTGTGTATTTTGGGGGAAGTGCTGCAAAGTTCACACGGTTTAAAACTCTGCTCTGGCTTTTACTTCCTGTTGGGCCCTCTCACCTTTGCATGTGTATGCAGACTCATGTTTAGCCAGAATTGTGTGAGTAGCTTAGGCTGTCTTAGGCCTCTTCTGTGTAGGTGTGTGATCCCCCACAGTTTTCTCACTATCCAGATCTCACTAGTAAACTTCTAGCTAGTCGGCTGGGCCACTGCTTACCCTAACTGGGATCAAGATCTAAGACCTGCTGAGCCACTGGTCTCTGTTTGCCACCAAGATGACTACTGTTAGCGACATTGATACTGGACATGAGGTTTTTCCACGCTCTGCTCCCTATCAAGTCAGCCCCTCTGGCAGCAAAACTGCTGCTTTTCACAATCTTCCCCACCCTGAGAGAATTACCGTGCTGACCAAGCTTGAGGTGGTCAGCATAGTAATTCTCTCACAGCAGACTGAGGTGGAGGATAGGAGCAGTTCTAGCTAAGAACACCATGGACTTCCACTGTTCTTACCCAAAGTTCAAGGTTTTTTAAAATGATTAACAACTCTCAATTTAGTATATGCTTTGTTAATTTCCAGGGCCTGGAAATAGTTGTTTTTGATAATTGCCTGTTTTAGTGTTGCTTTATGGGTAGGGGACTTGCTGAGTGATTAATTCCTCCATATTAACATAGTTGACTTTAAAGCCAAAAGATTTTAATATTAACTTAATATTAAGAATGTTCATATTAATATTGAAAAATACAAAGGTCCTTCACCGGTAATTCTAAGTTTGTATATAATGAAGTCATTATCAATGCAAAACATTACAACAGCATATAATCCCATGCCAAATACAAACAATCAGTTTTTGCAACAAAGTTCCAACAATTTCAGGAAGGACATAACAACTTTCCTTTAAAAAAAGTCTGTGGACCACCTCAAAAGCTCTATTTATTTACATACTTATTTACTTAATCATAAATCATCTTTCATGGTTACAGATAACAAAGGACTTTAGGTTTCAGAAGTTCAAAGAGGGAAAACTGGTGACACATTCTGGGGTTGGGCTATGTTTTCACCTACTAATGCTGTGGTATTCTCTCATATTTCAGAGGAAAATTTTTTCCTGCAAGACCCTGAGTGCACCTCACCTTTTGGCTCAGTGATAATGTGACTGACTCCAAGTCTCTGGCAGACATAATGGAAAGCTTGATTCCCAGGGTTACACCACTGATCGATATAGTCATTTGAGCATGTCCATAGCATGTTGTTCACTGTGTCATAACACGCTCCTGCAAAAAGAGCATACTGTATTCAGTCACCATGCCACCAGCTACCTGTATACATATTTCTCATAAGCACTGCTACAAAGTGGAAGGGCAAGGATGCTCTCTAATGTTGACAACCCACATCCCTAGTCCCACAGATTTACTTGGCAAGGCACTAGGTTGGGAATTGGCAAGAAGCCAGCATTTAATTTTTAATTTTGCTTAACTCCTGTGTGAGAAGGAGTAAGTCTCACAAAATAGATGGCTCTTAGTAACTGATTTATGTGACCTACTTCCAAAAAGGATTTAAGTGGCTTACATTAAAAACTCAGGTATAATAGGACCAATTAACATTAATACACAATAAAAAGCCCTAATAACTGAGCCCAAAACTTAGAAATAAGTTTCCTACCATCCAGGGCAAAGAGAAAATCCAGTATATTACTTAATGTACATTTTCTAAGAATAACAGGTATACCAAATCCTCACAGGAAATAAACTTTTTATGGCATAAACCTTGAGAATTTCTTATAGGCATCATCACACAACCTAATCAACAGTATCTTCAATTGCAGTTTATTCAGAGGAATTTTACATATGGCAATTTCTTATACTCATTCCCACAATTAAAATTTAATATAAAAAAATTCTTTCTGGCTGGGCACAATGGCTCATGCCTGTAATCCCAGCACTTTGGGAGGCCAAGGCCGGAGGATTGCTTGAGCCCAGGAGTTTGAGACCAGCCTAGGTGACATAGTGAGACCTTGGCTCTACAAAAAATAAACAAAATTAGCTCGGCATGGTGGTGTGCTCCTGTAGTCCCAGTTACTCAGGAGGCTGAGATGGGGGCACTGCTTGAGCCCAGGAGGTGGAGACTGCAGTGAGCCAAGATCGTACCACTTCACTCCAGCCTAGGTGACAGAAGAGACCCTGTCTCAAAACAAAACAAAACAAAAAACGTCTTTCTTTTCAATGAAACCAGAATGCCACAGGGAACTGGCAAGATAGTTCAAGAGAAATTTGCTAAAACTTGAAATTTTCCAAAGAAATGTGCAAGTTTATTTCTTACCCAATCCTGGTACGAGAGCACCACGCCCCAGTGAGCTTCCAGCAGCATCTATGAGATCTGCACGACTTGTAAACTGACCATCCGAAATATTATACACCAAGCTGGAGGCTAGGACTTTGGAAACAAACATTAAGCTGTTTAATGAGCCTGAAGATTATTTTAAAAAAATTTTAGGCTTTTAACAAGACTTTTATAAAAATCACACCCTTTTCTTGTTGTTGCATATTGGTGGTAATTGGTGGTAAAGAGATGGAGAATACATGCATAAGACCACAGAAAGAAAACTCACCACCAGAAATTTTCCTAAATTTAATACTGAACCATAGTTTTCAAAGTGTTTTTAAAATGGCAACTTTTGCATGATGGTTCTTTCTGATATACATTATCAAAAGGGTAACTGAAGAGGGATTATGATCACTAACATCACAAGATGAAAATGTTTACAAGAAACACTTTGCAGTTAGTCAGTGTTCAATAAAGCTTGGTGTATACTCAAACACAGCTCAGTTGCAATCTTTCCTAATACTGGCTCTAAAACTTGGACACACCCTGGCTTTTTCCCTTAACACAGGATAGTGCAGGGTTAAAGAGCATGGACTTTGGGCTTCAGAGTTTGAATTCCAGCTCTAACACTTTTGGGTGGCCCTGGGAAAGTCATTGAACATCTCAGTTTCCTCATTTCTAGAGAGGAAATAATAAAAGTACCTACCTTATACAGTTATTTTAAAGAGTAAATGAGTTAAAATATGTCAAGGATCCACACCAGCATATATATATATATAAATTGCTATCATTGATTTTATTTTCTTCCCCATTTTCAAACAAAACTTTAGCAGTGTGTCTCTTGAGTTTGCTTCTTTTTCATATTCTCATCACCCTAGTAGCCCAGATCCGCATCATGCCTAACTTCAGTTGTAACATAAATGATACTCTTTTTTCTATTTTCTACTGTTCCATTAAACAAAATGGGACAGTGGAAAATAGACCTCCAAATCTCTTTTTTCATGGTACTTACCATACATATGCTTTCTCCCCACTTGGCCACTTATATGAATAATACCCATTCTTTATGGCTTAAACTCAAAACCTCATGAAGTCTCTCCTTTCTACCCCATTCCACAATGAGCCTTTCTTTCTCAGATTCTGCAGCTCACAAATCTGCTCCATATGGATCCTTCCAGCAGGGATGCAGCATTGTCTATCATTTTCTCATTGTCTCACACATCTACGTCATCTCTCCTAACTAGACTAAGAGCTGTTAAAGGCAAGCACCAATTCTTCCACTTTCTGAGCAGCCCCCACAGTGGCCAAAGAGAAACAGGGCACAGAAGGAATTTAAGCATTTGCTGATTTATTGCGCTAAAGTAGAATCACTGTGTAAGCTATATCCTCATGAAAGAATGGTACCCACTTTAATTAAATGGGGTCAATTAAGACTCCATTTAATTAATTAATCATGAAGATCCACTTTAATTAAATGGGGTCAATTTCAATTGAGCAAAAAAGCCATGCCAAGGAGACTAAACACAATTTAATAAGACTAATGGTCATAATATGTGGTAATAGTAGGAAAAAAGAGGCGAAAAAAAAGACTGATGGTCAATAACATAAAAACCAAATTTTTATTTTTGTTTTACTTATTTATTTATTTATTTATTTATTTAGAGACAGAATCTCGCTCTGTCGCCAGGGTGGAGTGCAGTGGTGCGATCTAGGCTCACTGAAACCTCCGCCTCTTGGGTTCAAGCAATTCTCCTGCCTCAGCCTCCTGTGTAGCTGGGACTACAGGCACACGCCACCACGCCCAGCTAATTTTTGTATTTCAGTAGAGATGGGGTTTCACCACGTTGGCCACGATGGTTTTGATCTCTTGACCTCATGATCTGCCCGCCACAGCTCCCATGTGCTGGGATTACAGGCGTGAGCCACTGCGCCTGGCCAAAAAACCCAATCTTTAAATGGACAAAAGACTTTGGAGGAATAGATATTCCTCCAAAGAAGGTATACAAATGGCCAATAAGCACATGAAAAGATGCTAAGCATCATTAGTCATTAAGGAAATGCACAAAATCACAATGAGGTACAACTTCATATCCACAAAGATGGCTATAATCAGAAAAATGGAAAATAACAAATGTTGGTGAGGATGTAGAGAAAATAGAACCATTATATTTTGGAGATGAGAACGTAAAATGGTATGGCCACTTTGGGAAACAGTTTAGCAGTCCCTCCAAGGGTAAACATACAGTTACTATATGATCCAGCAATTCCACTCCTATATATGTGCCCAAGAGTATGAAAAACATCCACACAAAACTTACATACTAATGTTCATAACAGCATTATTCAAAATGGCCAAAAAGTAGAAACAACTCAAATGTCCATCAACTTATGAATGGATAAACAAAATGGGATATTATCTACACAATGAAATATAATTCAACCATAAAAAGTAATGAAGTATTGATTCATGCTGTAATATGGATGAACCTGGAAAACATTATGTTAAGTTTAAAAAGCAGTCACAGACTCACTCCATCCTGCCACCCTGTGAAGATGCCTGCTTCTCCTTTGCCTTCCGCCATGATTGTAAGTTTCCTAAGGCCTCTCCAACATGCGTAACTGATGGATAAAACAACTTGGAACCAATGAAAAAGAGCTGGGTCTGGTGTCAAGAGACTTGGACCACATCACTTCACCTGTCTGAGCCTCAGTAACCACACAGTGATCCCATGGCTAAAGACTGAGAAAGATCTAGGATCATTGGTGTCCAATAATAAATGCACATTTGCAAGCACTAAGGAGAAAACCTCATTCCATGTACTTTCTTCCTGGAGACCAAGCCCACTACAGCAAGGAGTATCTTCAAGCAAGGGTGGAACTGTGCATGAGTAGAGAACACTCTCCATCTCTTTTCACATCACACAGCTCTCTAGTTGATACAATCTTCAACTATATTTACATTGAGGGAAAAATGATTCTATATTTATATAGAACTCTCCATAATGTGTCAAGTGTCCTCACACTATCCTATGTGGTAGGTATAATCATCTGCATATTTTTTTTTAATGGGAAAGTTGAGGCTTTGAATGATTAATTTTCCCAAGATAATAGTTACTAAAAGAAATAAGATTTTTACATGTCTGTCTGCATCTACTTTTATAGCTCCTTCTGATTTTATTGGTAGCTCAGCCACCATAATATGCACAGAATGAGACAAAACAATAAGTGGTATTTTGCTACTACTGAGTAAAACCAAAAATTAAAAATCAAGCAAATAAACAAATGAAAAAGCAGTCATAAAAGGCCATATGTTGTATAATTCCATTTACATGAAAAGTAGAGTACAGGTAACACCACAGAGACAGAAAGTATATTGGTAGATGCCAGGGGTCAGGGAATAGGAGAGCAACTGTTGATGAGTATGAGGTTTCTTTTTGGGGTGATGGATAGATAGTGGTAACGACTGCACAACTCTGTGAACATATTAAAAACCACTGAATTGTATATTTTAAAGGGGTGAAATTTACGGTGTGTGAGTTATATTTCAATAAAGCCACCGCCCCCAGCCTGAGGAACATTTAATTCTATACTTTATCCCATTTAACTATGTGTGCACTCTGAAACCAAAATTACACTGCTTTAATTACTATAGTGTGCCTCCTTATAAAAATATATGTATACTTTAAAATATTAGTACATTTTTACACATTTGCTTTTCTATGTCTTATGCTTAGTATTTTGTATATGTATCCTAAAATGGAGGTGTTTTACATATGTATTTTAATAGCTTTGAAATTCTATTGGCAGGGCATGGTGGCTCATGCCTGTAATCCCAGCACTTTGGGAGGCCAAGGTGGGTGGATCACCTGAGGCCAGGAATTCGAGACCAGCCTGGCCAACATGGCGAAACGCCATCTTTACTAAAAATAAAAAAATTAGCCGGGCATGGTGGCATGTGCCTGTAATCTCAGCTACTAGGGAGGCTGAGGCAGGAGAATCACTTCAACCCGGGAGGCAGAAGTTGCAGTGGGCTGAGATCATGCCACTGCACTCCAGCCTGGGCAACAGAGCAAGCCTCCATCTAAAAAAAAAGAAATTCTATCATAGTGAGTAGAGCTCTTGCTGTATCATCAGTGAATAACGTGACAAAATATTATTTTATTTCCTAAAACTTTGTTGAACTGATTATTATTTCTTTTTTTTTTTTTTTTTTTTTGAGACGGAGTCGTGCTCTGTCACCCAGGCTGGAGTGCAGTGGCGCGATCTCGGCTCACTGCAAGCTCCGCCTCCCGGGTTCACGCCATTCTCCTGCCTCAGGCTCCCGAGTAGCTGGGACTACAGGCACCCACCACCACGCTCGGCTAATTTTTTGTATTTTTAGTAGAGACGGGGTTTCACTGTGTTAGCCAGGATGGTCTCGATCTCCTGACCTCGTGATCCGCCCGCCTCAGCCTCCCAAAGTGCTGGGATTACAGGCGTGAGCCACCACGCCCGGCCACTGATTATTATTTCTATTAATTTTATAGGACAATAGTTTTCAAAACTATACCAATATGTCATTCACAAAAAATTATATTGTTAAATCTTCCTAGCCTATATTGATAATTGGTATTTTTTGTTATCAGAGAGCTATTGCAAACAACTATTTAACAAAGTAAGTTTTAAATAATTAATAGGAAAGCCTTAAATTTCAGAGTTTGAGATAAATCGAGGAAAGTGCCACAAGTAAAATTCACTTACTTTTTAAAGATGACAAACCACTTGTTCCACCAAAAAGAGATCGGGTGGCAGAGCTGCCTGATCCCCCTGGAGGAGGCACCAGCATCACCAAGTAGGTGCCACAGGTATATATGGGTGTCTTCCGCAGCATTTTTAGAGGCAGCCCACAGCTAGTATTTGCTGGAGAAAGGAATGAAAATGCTAAGTCAAAATATTTGACACAAAAATTAATTTGATTACCAACACAGATTAGGATATAATGAGGGAGACCCAAGCTCAAACTAAGATTTGGAAAATGGATTTCCAGATTAGGAAAACAGAGTAAGAAGTAATCGCTAAGGAAAAAAATAATTATCTTCTGGCTCCACAGCATGACCCTGAGCCTCCTATTTATATGGTCTGAACATTTCTTGACGGTGTTCCCAATCCTCAATATGCCACATGCCTCTACAAATTATTCCAAAAAAATAAATCCTCACATGGACTAAATCTCAAAATAAGAGAAGAATCCTACTATGTGTTTCCCCTAGAAAACTGATATAGGTTGAGTACATTTATCTGAAATGCCTGGGACCAGAAGTGTTTTGGATTTCAGATTTTTTCAGAATTTGAAATATCTGCATTGTACTTAAGAGTTGAGCATTCCTAATTGAAAAATCCAAAATCCGAAATATTCCAACGAACATTTCCTTTGTTTTTATTTATTTTTACTCATTACATCTGAGATTAGTGAGAACATTTCCTTTGAGCATCATGTAGGCACTCAAAAAGTTTCAGATTTGGGAGCATTTTAGATTTTTAGATTTGGGATGAACAACCTATATTCCAATCAAGATCTTGTTTTTTTTTTTTCCATTTTATATAGAACAAATTCTTGACAGGCTTGTGATATTAAACTCATAACAAACAGCTTTCAACATGAAATCGGCCAAAATTTCAACCTAATGAAAGCTTTCACAATATCTCTCACAAAACAATTTTATATAGCTGTGTAATTTATTATAACCCCTTATATACATTTTTCTTTTTTTTAAGGGTCAATGACATAAACTGTCATTAGGAAAACAATTATTGTTTCTAATCAAGAGGTGTAAAATGTACTTTAATCTCCCTTACTGGCATATCTAAAACGTGGAGTGAATTTATGGATTTTCTATATACAAGCCTAGCGAGGATTGATTATGTCAACAGAGAATCAATCGGAGTGCTTTACTTAGCTGTCAGGCTATAAAATATAACTTATTATCTACAGCCTGGATAGATGAAAATCATTTTTAGATGGTTTAGATTAGAAGAGTGAGTAAAGTGAAACCTAATCTATCTGATATTTGTTTTGAATGCTTGTGCTTCTAAAAAGCTTTATTTTTTTTAAGCTGCAATCCCCTACCAAGTATATTCTTCATTAAGGACATAAATTCAAGAAGATAAATTTCCACTGGTAAGAAACCTAAAGACAGCAATAATTGGAAAATTAGCAACTTTGTGAGTATTAACATTTTCACCAAGATGTTTTCAATAGACATACGCTTATTAACATGGCAATAGGTATTAGTTTTTAATGGAATAAAAACTTTTTTTTTTTTTTTTTTTTTGAGACTGAGTCTCACTGTTGTCTGCCTGGGCTGCAGTACAATGGCGCCATCTCGGCTCACTGCAACCTCCGCTTCCTGTGTTCCAGCAATTCTTCTGACTCAGCCCCTCCCGAGTAGCTGAGACTACAGGCGCCCGCCATCATGCCTGGCTAATTTTTGTATTTTTAGTAGAGATGGGGTTTCACCATGTTGGCCAGGCTGGTTTTGAACTCCTGACCTCAAGTGATCCACCCACCTCAGCCTCCCAAAATGCTGGGATTATAGGCGTAAGCCACTGCCCCTGGCCCAAAACTTATAAGACACCTTGAATGTTCGCTTACTTTTGAAAAGTTTCTTAGTTTATAACTGGTGAATTTTTAATGTAGCAACATCACGTTAAAGAATCTACATAAAAGTACGATGATTGCTTGAGCCCAGGAGTTTGAGACCAGCCTGGGCAACACAGCAAGACCTCATCTCTTAAACAAACAAACAAAAAAGTACAATGAGACCACATGTTTAGAATACAGATACCAGTTTCTACCAAATTCTAGTATATGTGCTGCCAAAGCGTGCACATTTCTACCAAATTCTAAATATATCCTTGCCTTCTGAGGTCTTTTTTTTGATACTATACATATTTTCAACAAGCATTCTTTTAGTATTTCCATTGTTTAGGGTAAGATTTCACTTTCTCCCAAGGGACAAACCCAAATCAGGCCTTCAGCTTGTCATGAAAATGTTTATTTAGGTAACAACAAAAACAAAAACAAAAAAAACTGTCCTCTAGAAAATATCTTCTACAGTTGGAATTATCCACTTACCCAAATCATAAAAACTATTAACAATTTTGCCACTTATCTTTGATACAAAAGAAGCCTGTGAAAATAAAACACTGTCCTTAAATTATAATATGGACTAATAAGTATTTAATTTGGTAGTCTCATAATAAATTAACTATAAATATTTTCTCTTCCTAGCATTTCTAACTATAAAAATAAAGCATAAAATTACACTGAATTCATTAAATGCATATTAATTCAGATGCAGTTTTCTACATATGGCATCTTTTTCTAGCTTTATCTTTTACTACAGTTCATAGTTTGTTATAAATCCAACTATTTGGTATGTAATCTGTAAACTCTATGGAATAATGGTTCTTAATGTTTTTGGGGGTTATAGATGACTCTGAAAATCTGATGAAAGTTATGACGGATACATATAAAATGATATCTAAAACTTTGAGGGAATATGTTTAATAACATACTCCCTTAAAGGTGATCCTGGTTAAGAACTCCTACTTTAAAAGTGCAGAACAGCCAGGCGCGGTGGCTCACGCCTGTAATCCCAGCACTTTGGGAGGCCGAGGTGGATGGATCACGAGGTCAGGAGATCGAGACCATCCTGGCTAACACGGTGAAACCCTGTCTCTACTAAAAATACAAAAAATTAGCCAGGCGTGTTAGCGGGTGCCTGTAGTCCCAGCTACTCGGGAGGCTGAGGCAGGAGAATGGCGTGAACCTGGGAGGCGGAGCTTGCAGTGAGCTGAGATCGCGCCACTGCACTCCAGCCTGGGCGACAGAGCAAGACTCCATCTCAAAAACAAAACAAAACAAAACAAAAAAACGTGCAGAACAGTGTATATAGTATACTACCTTTTATTAAGGCAGAAATTATGAACATACAAATTTTTCTTTAATTATATTTGCATAAATAAACACTGGAAGGATAAATGAAAACTGATAAATACAGTTACCTGTGGTGGGGTAGGGTGGGGTCAGAATATAAAATTTACCAACATGGTGAGAGTAAGACTTCTCCGCAAATACCTTTTTACATTGTTTTGACTTTCAAATTCTGTACGTGTATTATCTATTTTAAAACATTAATTGAAAAACTAAATGATAAATTCTAAAAAACAAAATATCTACTGTAGAAGGCTTTTCTGTTATTTGCTTGGTCAAGAGTGTATTTAGGGAAGATGATGCTAAGTATCAGGTTTTCACATTCACAAAGCATACGTGAAATATGAAATCAACTAATTTATATGAATGGTGATGATGATAAGGTGTTTACAGTTTAACATGGGGCTGTTTTGCATTCTTACAGGTTCATATGAATTTATGTCCATAGCCTACAACATGTATTGGCTTGGAATAAAAAGCTGGACAATGACCGGAAGACCAAATAAAGTCAACTACGCAAAGGAAAGGGTTTTGTACAGCACGGATGAAGTGCTCAATAAGACGTAGCTGAACGGAGCTATACAAGGAAACAGATCTGGGAAGCACAGAGTTACATACCTGCTTGATCCTCTTTCAGTGTGTTGGAGATGGTGGAACCAGTCAGGGCAGCAAGCGTTGCTGACGGGGAGGCTCTATACCGAGAAAGTCTACTTAGAAGCATCTCATTAATGCTTTTTGCAGATTCGCCCTCTTTTCTCATTAGAATTGTACGTTCCTGAAGCGGGTTGGCTACAAATACACCATTTTCAACCTAATATAGAAAAAAAGGAGGTCCTAAAATGATATCTGTTTCCATTTAGTTAGCAAATTCCTACTTGAGGATATTATTGTGAGTAAATAAAAAATATTTCAAAAACTGCACCTGAGTAGATGTATACCTTAAAACTTAAATGTGCTATAGAAACTACTACAAACAAAAGAGACTATGCTAAGTTTGAGATCTTTCACTTTTCATAATAGCTATAATGTTTAATAGGTCTATGAAAAGTTGTTGATTAAAATTCCTTACACTGGATTCCACAGACAGCGCTTACTAATTACATGCCTCTGACAGGTTGAAGTCAAATGAGAGGAAAACAAATCAATCAGTCTTTGATTTACTGTTAAGGACAACTACGAGGATAATGTCTTCTCGAAATATCTTCAGTGGCTAAAATCCAAACTCTCTATTAACAGCAGTTAACATTAGCACCAGCTGCTCAAGCCCTGGCAGAGCAAGCCTGGACAAAGCCAGACTTTGCTAAAAATACACGTCAGCTTCAACTGGATCTTTGCTGGTTCTTTGCAGTTCTTTCATTCATCACTTGGTTATTCCCCAGAAAAATCTTTGGAGTGGTGACTCCAAAATTCCTTCACCAATTTTGAGCTTGACTTTCAGCAGACCACCTGGTTTTCTTCTTTCTTCTTTTTTTTTTTTTTCTTTTTCCACCTGGCTTTCTGTATTGCTAAAAAGATCCAGACCACTTACTATAAGCTTCTCCTACTCATGTCTCTTCCAACTTAAGAATCTTGGGACCCAGCCTCATTTACTATTTCCTTTGTCTTAATTCAGAGGAAGAAGGATTTCACCTCATATTATTGAAGATGAACCCTTCCACTTCTGCCTCAAGTCCTGTGCTCCCCTCTGCCTCTTCATCATTAGTGTCTCCCTCTCTATTGACTTCCTTCTCTTTGTTTTCAAATATTCACAGGTCTTAAACAAAACCTTGGTGGCCCATTAAAATATCATCCCTTTGTCAAATCTCTCATGGCCCCTTTCCAGATCCGAGAACCAGGTCCCCACCAGCAAAGACAGGCAGGACTGGCCTGCAGCTATGGGGTGTGGAGATAAGAGGGAATGGGAGTGCAAAGTGGCAAATCTTCAGAAGCAAAGGGAAAGCAAAAGAGGAGTCCACAGGGAAAGGTTGGTAACACAGAAGGGGCAAGAGAAAGTGAGTAAACTCAGGAGCACAGCCAGGAAAGATTCCCAAAGGTGGGTGTACGTAGTGGGGAAGTCTTTTATGACATATTCACAAATGATAAAGAAAAAGATTTGTTACGGAGTCCAAAAATGCTGTTTCTATTTCCCCATCCCCTGCTTTTTAACCCTTTGCAGTTGGTAGTCTCTGAATTCAGCACCCTCTAATGAGTCGGCAATCTCAATGGTCCACCAGTGACCTAAAACCAAAACCACTGACCTTTTCCTTGACTTCCTTGCAGGTCGCGCCATCACTGCCATCCTTCTTGGGATTCTGATTCCTTAGTGTTGGTGGCAGAACACAAGCCTGGTTTGTTTCTTTTTGTTTCTTTCTTTTTTTTTTTTTTTTTGAGACAGGGTCTTGCTCTGTCACTCAGGCTAGAGTATAGTGGCATGATCACAGCTCACTGAACCCTCAATCTCCCCAGGCTTAGATGATCCTCCCACCCCAGCCTCTCGAGTAGCTGGGACCACAGGCATGCGCCACCACATCTGGCTAATTTTTGTATTAATATTTTTTGTAGAGACAGGGTTTTGCCATGTTGCCCAGGCTGGTCTTGAACTCCTGGGCTCAAGCAATCTGCCTGCCTCAGCCTCTCAAAGTGCTGGAATTACAGGCATGAGCCACCATGCCCAGCCTGGTTTGTTTCTTTTTAACGTGAACACTTTATCTCTGCGTAAAGTGCTCACTGTGCTGGTGAGTGAAGCCAGCACAGTCCCTGCCCTCCTTCCTGTCTGTCTCTTTGCTGGTCAACATCTTCATTTGCTTAAATGGGACCTTTCCCAAGATTAGACCTACCCCTGGTGTCCAAGACCTCCACCTGGAATGCTGTATCCCTAGACCTTCCAGAGACTGGCTCTTTCCTATCATTCAGGTCTCAGTTAAACGTTACCCACTCAAAGAGGTCTGCCCTGGTTGCCAATCTAAAAAAGAATCCTCCCCAGCACCCCAAGCCAGAGCACATCATGCTGTTTCATTATCTACACAGCACGTACTACTCTCTGAAATTATTTTACTCATGAAGTCATTTATTGTTTGCCCTTCTACCTTAACACGCCCCAATGAATGCCAACTCCCTGAGAAGAGGGATCCACCTGCCTTGTTTGCCATAACATACCCAGCACTCAGGAGGCATTCAGTGAATACTCAACTGCTTGCTGAATAAACAGATCAGGGCCCTCCCCCAAATCCAACTCTGCTTCTCTATGGCGACTACCACATTTCTATTTACAGACCCATCCTTGCTACTAAGATCTAGTTCCACTTTTCTAACTGCCCCTCAACCTCCCCACCGACATTTCTACTTGAACAGCCTCCTGTCACCTAAAATTCAACACATCCACCTCTTACTTCATTGTCTTACCCCAACTCTCCTACTAGATTAACTTTTAGCAAGCATAGCTCTATTTACGTCACACAATTCTAAACATACTCCTTCAAAAGCATCCAAGATAAAAATCAATCACTTTAAGCTTGGCCTTCAAAAGCATTACCCAATCTGGCCCTATGAGAAAATCAATAGATACCTTAAAAACAAACAAAACACTATATAATTGTATTTGAGTACTTTGAAAATACTGCAAAGAAAAACTGATAAAGCACCTGTGTGATACAAGTAGGGCTGAAGTTTGCTGCAAAATGGTAAATCTGCTGGAAATCCCTACTTCAGCAAAGGCGCTCTTCAGGGTAAGAAGCTGCTGATTTAGGAAGAGAGGAAGAGCTGGGAGGAGTGAGAAGCAGCCCAGGCTTCCTTCCTGGCAACCACTCTGGTCCAAGTCAACATCATCTCAAGAGAGATTATTAGACCAGCCTCCCAACCTGTCTTCCCACTTCCACAGGCACCCCAATGGTTTACTCTCTGCATAGCCAGTGATAATTTAAAAATGTAAATAAAGCCAGGCACAGTGGCTCACACCTGTAATCCCAGCACTTTGGGAGGCCAAGAAGGGAAGATCACTTGAGCCCAGGAGTTTGAGACCAGCCTGGGCAACATAGCTTGAGACCAACCTGTCTCAAACACACACACACACACACACACACACACACACACACACACACACACAACACACACACACACACACACACACACACACACACACACACACACACACACACAAAATTATCCAAGGGCAGTGGCACACGCCTGTAGTCCCCGCTACAAGGGAGACTGAGGCGGGAGGATTGAATGAGCCCAGGAAGGGAAGGCTGCAGTGAACCATGATTGCACCACTGCACTCCAGCCTGGGCAACAGAGGGAGATCCTGTCCCACCCCGCCCCACCAAAAAAAAAGGTAAAACCATGTCTTCCCTCATTTAAAACCCTGCAGTGGTTTTCCAACACACTTATGATAAAATCCAAATTATCGACAGGGCCTCACAAGGGCCAATGTCTGCTGACCTCCTCAGCACCATCTGCCTCAACTCAACCCTCTCTCACTACGATTTTTAGCCACACTCGCCTTCTGTCACACCTCCAAAATACCATGCATCCTCCTAATGCTGGGCCTTGGTACTTGCTGTTCCCTCTTGTGCTACCCATCCACTGCAGTTTGCCTGGAACTGCAGGTTTTAGCACTGAAAGTTCCATGTCATGAGCAATCCCTCAGTCTCAAGCAAACTGGGATAGTTGATCACCCTGTCTGTCAGGATGCATGGCTTCTTATCATTCAGGTCTCAGCTCAAATGTCTTTCCTTAGAAAGGCCTTTTGTGGTCTCGATCTCCTGACCTCGTGATCCGCCCGCCTCAGCCTCCCAAAGTGCTGGGATTACAAGCGTGAGCCACCGCGCCCTGGCATGAACCCGGGAGGCGGAGCTTGCAGTGAGCCGAGATCGCGCCACTGCACTTCCAGCCTGGGCGACACAGCAAGACTCCGTCTCAAGACAAAAAAAAAAAAAAAAAAGAAAGGCCTCATGTGCCCCGCAAGCTAAAGGAGCTCCCCATCTCCACCCCGTGCACTCCCTCTCACATTATCCTGTTTAATTTTCTCCCCAGCATTTATCACTAGATGAAATTATTTTGTTCTTGCTGTTTACTTCCGTATTGTCCCACTTCCCATACTCTAATATAAGCTCCACGAAAACAAAAGCTTATTTACTGGGCTACCCAGATACGGCAGTGTAGTATAGGCCCTCAATTAATACAGAATGAAGGAAGGGTAGCTTAGTCATCTGGATCATAACTAGAAGGAAATAATAAACCATTAGGGAGAAGAGGGGAAGACACTTAGTGTATCCATTACTACATTGACAATATCTTTATGAAGTAACATAAGGAGAGAAAAATAGCAATAAAATTGTCACTAACAAAATTTTAAAACTGCAGTTTATATAGAGCACATGGGGGCAGAAGACCTCTCAGAACAAAACAGAAGTGAGGATATTTTTTCAAAAGAGGCTTGAAAAGGTAAAAAAGAGTTATAGGCTGGGTGCAGTGACTCCCAGCTGGATTACGCCTGTAATCCTAGTAGGTAGAGGCAGAGGCAGGAGAACAGCTTGAGCCCAGGAGTTAGAGACCATAGTGAGACCCCATTCTCTAAAAAAAAGAAAAAAAGAGTTACAGAAGATTCTCAGGCAGGAATGTGTCCAGAGTAGAAGTAGCCAAATCAGGCAGAAAGATTACATGCCTCAGCTATTTTGTAGTCTTAAAGACCAGAATTGTGTTCTAGAGTTTCAGAAGGCCTGTTGCTCCATGTGGGTAGACTGTCACATTGGTGGCCCCTAATGAATGATGCATCCTTGTATTCATGCCCTTGTATAGTTCCCGTCCAAGTCTGGACTTAGTCATATGACTTTTTTTTTTTTTTCCACATTAGAAAGCAAGTTGCTGGCCAGGCACGGTGGCTCATGCCTGTAATCCCAGCACTTTGGGAGGCCGAAGCAGGTGGATCACTTGAGGCCAGGAGTTCAAGACCAGCCTGGCCAACGTGGTGAAACCCCATCTCTACTAAAAATACAACATTAGCTAGGTGTGATGGTGTGCACCTATAATTCCAGTTACTGAGGCAGGAGAACTGCTTGAACCCAGGAGGCAAAGATTGCAGCGAGCGGAGATCACACCTCTGCACTCCAGCCTAGGTGACAGAGCAAGACTCTGTCTCAAAAAAAGAAAAAAAAAAAAAAAGATGCAGAAGGGGGCGGTGGCTCATGCCTGTAGTCCCAGCACTTTGGGAGTTTGAGGCAAGCGGATTGCTTGAGCCTAAGAGTTCAAGATCAGCCTGGGCAACATGGCAAAACTCAGTCTATAAAAAAAATATAAAAATTAGCCAGGCATGGTGGCATGAGCCTGTAGTCCCAGCTACTCAGGAGGCTGAGGTGGGAGGAATGCTTGAGCCCAGAGTGGGGAGTTTGCAGTGAGTGAGCAGAGATAGTAGCACCACTACACTCCAGCCTGGGCCATAGAGCAACACAATGTCTCAAAACAAGAAAGCATGATGCAAGCAGAGACTTGATATCCACTTGTCCTCTTGAAAAGCTCCTTCCTGAAAACCAGCTTCCATGATGTCAAGCTTCAGCATACATTACTGAATAATGGGGGCCAAGTGGAGAGAGGCCCTAGAGGATGACAGGCCATCTTCAGTGGCACAGCCCAAGCTAAGCTCCCAGTTGAATGAAGCTGCAGATGTGACTTCAGCTTCACCATGCAGAGCAGAAGAACCACCCAGCTGAGCCCCATCAACCTATACATCATTGTTACCTGAAGTTACTTAGCTTGGGGATTGTTCATTGAGTAAAAGTAAATAACTGAAATATCCTAAAAGCCAGAGAAATTCTGTGATCCAAATGTTAGAGGTCATTTTATATTAATAATAGTTTGTTAGTTAAGCAGGATAATCTCGACATTCCATTTTGTCACACCATATTCCTAAATATATCTCTTCTCTTCTCTTCTTTTTCTTTTCTTCTTGAGACAGGGTCTTGGTGTGTCACCCAAGCTGGAGTGCAGTGGCATGATCATGGCTCACTGCAGCCTTGACCTTCAGGGCTCAAGTGATCCTCCCACCTCATGCTACTTACTAGCTGAGACTACAGGTGTGAACCACCACATCTGGCTAATTAAAAAAATTTTTTTTGTAGAAACAGGGTCTCACCATGTTGCCCAGGCTGGCCTAAATATATTTCTATAGTCTGCATTTTGTAACAATTAGTTATCTAATTCCATGCTTAGTTAACAAGGTATCATTTTGAGAGGTAAGCATGGCTAGTTAGATTGTGCTCTCTGATCTTAGTCGTTTCAACCCATTAGTTTTCCCTGAGTCTTAGGTACCAAGAGATCTATCTGGTATAATAGATCAAACTGAGCTGATTGTTTTATGAAAAATGACATAATGGAGGAATACAGATGGTGTTCCAAGAATTTTTTTAATGTTTAGGTTTTTTTTTTCTAATGATAAAACTAATATATGGTTACTCTTGGAAATCTGGGGGGAAGAAAGAAAACTATAAATAAGAAAAGCTACCATTATTCTTTGCTTGTTTGTTTTTTGAGACAGAGTCTCGCTCTGTCAGCCAGGCTGGAGTGCAGTGGCACGATCTCAGCTCACTGCAATCTCTATCTCCTGGGCTCAAGCAATTCTCCTCCCTCAACCTCCCGAGTATCTGGGATTACAGGTGTGTGCCACCACGCCCAGCTAATTTTTGTATTTTTAGTAGAGACAGGGTTTCACCATGTTGGCCAGGCTGGTCTCCAACTCCTGACCTCAGGTAATCCTCCCGCTTCGGTGTCCCAAAGTGCTGGGATTACAGGAATGAGCCACCGCGCCCGGCCTATTCTTTCTTTTTAAAGGGATAATCAGTTAATGTTTTAAGTTCTAGCATTTAAAGAAATCAGGCCAGGCACAGTGGCTCATGTCTTTAATCCCAGCACTTTGAGAGGCCGAGGCTGGTGGATTGCTTGAGCTCAGGAGTTTGAGACCAACCTGGGCAACATGGAAACCCCATCTATACAAAACGTACCAAAATTAGCCCAGCAAGGTGGTATGTGCCTGTGGTCCCAGCTACTTGGGAGGCTAGGTGAGAGGATCACTTGAGCCCGGGCGGTTGAGGCTACAGTAAGCCGTGATCATACTACTGCACTCCAGTCTGAGTGACAGAGAGAGAGCTAGTCTCAGAAAAAATCATCAATCAATCAATCAATCACAGGCTCTAGAAAATAATTTTTTAAATTAGCTGGGCATGGTGGCAGGCGCCTGTGGTCCCAGCTGTGAGGGAGGCAGAGGTGAGAAGATCGCTTGAGCCTGCAAGGTTCTAGGCTGCAGTGAACTGTGATCACACCATTCCACTCCAGCCTGGGCAAAAGAGCAACACCCTGTCTCAAAACATAATAATAATAAATAAAATATAATAAAGAAATCAGGCTGGACGTGGTGGCTCACGCCTGTAATCACAACACTTTGGGAGGCTGAGGAGGGCAGATCATCTGAGGTCGGGAGTTTGACACCAGCCTGACCAACATGGAGAAACCCTGCCTCTACTAAAAATACAAAAATTAGCTGGGCATGGTGGTGTATGCCTGTAGTCCCAGCTACTCGGGAGGCTGCGGCAGGGGAATCACTTGAACCTGGGAGGAGGAGGTTGCAGTGAGCTGAGATCGCACCATTGCACACCAGCCTGAGCAACAAGAGCGAAACTCCGTCTCAAAAAAAAAAAAACAAAACAACAACAAAAAACAAATCACAGTTTTAGATGCTGCATGATACCACTGGGATCAATAAAAGGATTTGTCACCAATTTTTAAAAGAATATATCCCGATTCTGCTCACTTTTTTACCACCTCCATCATTACTTCACCCTCAGTCCAACACATCATTATCTTTCACCTGGTCTGTGGCAATAGCTTCCTACTAATCCCATTCTTGCCCCCTTCTCGCAAGGTGCATTCTTTTAAAAAATGTTTCATTACAAAATTTTTCTTAATACTAAAATATACACAAAAAGAACTAGTAATATCCGCTTACTATCACTCTAGATACAAGTTATCAAGATTTTGACATATTTGCTTCATCTCTCCCAGTCATTATGTCATTTCACCCCCACATATTTCAGTGTATATCACTATAAAATATAGATGTTTTCTTTAATAACTGTTACAATGTAATCACACTTATTATTAGCAATAATTCTTGATATCATCTAATATTGAATCCATAATTCAATTTCCCCAATTTTCTCAAAAATACTTTTTATAGGCCAGGTGCAGTGGCTCAAGTCCTAGCACTTTGGGAGGCTGAGGTGGGAGGGTCACTTGAGCCCAGGAGTTCAAGGCCAACCTGGGCAGCATAGTGAGACCTCCCATCTTTAAAAAAAAAAAGAAAAAAGAGCCAGGCGTGGTGGCTCACATCTGTAATCCCAGCACTTTGCGAGGCTGAGGCAGGCGGATCATGAGGTCAGGAGATCGAGACCATCCTGGCTAACACAGTGAAACCCCGTCTCTACTAAAAATACAAAAAATTAGCCAGGCGTGCTGGCGGGCACCTGTAGTCCCAGCTACTTGGGAGGCTGAGGCAGGAGAATGGTGTGAACCGGTGAGGTGGAGCTTGCAGTGAGCCAAGATTGCGCCACTGCACTCTAGCCTGGGTGACAGAGTGAGACTCCATCTCAAAAAAAAAAAAAAAGAAAAAGAAAAAAGAAAAAAAATACTTTTTACAGTTGGCAGTTGGTTTGTTTGATTCAGGAACCAAACAAGATGCAACCCACACATTATATACATTTGGTTTGTCTCTTTAAGTCTCTTCTGGCTTTATTCTTTATCCCAAACCTACAATGAACCTTTAAAACAAGATCCCATCACTTTCCTGCTCAACAATTTCCAGGAGTCTCCCATCTCACTCAGAATAAAATCCCGATACCTTGCAAGGCCCTAAAAAATATGGCCCTGGCTACCTCTCCAACTTCATCTCTCATTACTCACTCTCATCACTCCACTTGAGACACACAGACTTGTTGTTCTTCCTCAACATGCCAACCTCATGCCTATCTCAGGGGCCTCTGCACATGCCATTTCCTGTCTGTAATGCTCTTCTGCCAGATCTTTACATGTCTCATTCCTTTATTTTGTTCAGGTGTCAATGCAAATACCACCTCCTCAGAGAGGTTCCCCTGATCATTACCTAGAATAGTCCCACACCAAACACACACTAAATCATTTCTCTATTGCTTTACTTCATCTTCCTTTATAATACTTAACCAATGCTTGAAACTGTGCTTCTGTCTCCTCCACTAGAATGTAAGCTCCATGAGGACAGAGATCTCACTGTCTTTTCTATACTGTATCACCAGCTCCTAGGATACTACCTGGCATGTAGAAGGCCCTTTGTAATGTAGGAGATGAATGAATATGTGAAGACATAGCTATCCAAACTTGAGGCTACTGCATGAAGTGCCCAGGACTTACATCGGTAAGGCTGGATGAGAAGCTTCCATTTGTATACAGTCGATTAGGATCACAAGCATGCCACAAAATAGAAATGCTGGGAAAAAAATCTTTCGGCCACGCGCGGTGGCTCACGCCTGTAATCCCAGCACTTTGGGAGACCGAGGTGGGCAGATCACAAGGTCAGGAATTTGAGACCAGCCTGGCCAACATAGTGAAACCCCGTCTATACTAAAAATACAAAAATTTAGCCAGGGGTGGTGGCGGGCACCTGTAATCTCAGCTACTAGGGAGGCTGAGGCAGGAGAATTGCTTGAACCCAGGAGGCAGAGGTTGCAGTGAGCCGAGATCACACCATTGTACTCCAGGCTGGGCAACAGTGCGAGACTCCATGTAAAAAATAAAAAAGTAAAAAAATATTTCATGAGGGATGTTATTGAGGGGATTCAAATATCGAATGAGGGCCAGATGCAGTGGCTCATGCCTATAATCTCAGCAGTTTGGGAGGCCGAGGTGGGTGATTACTTGAGGTCAGGAGTTCGAGACCAGCCTGACCAACATGGTGAAACTCCATCTCTACTAAAAATACAAAAATTAGCTGGGTTGGTGGTGGCACCTGTAATCCCAGCTACTCAGGAGGCTGAGGCAGGAGAATCGCTTGAACCTGGGAGGCAGAGGTTGCGGTGAGCCAAGATCGCACCATTGCACTCCAGCCTGGGCAACAGGGCAAGACTCTGTCTCAAAAAAAAAAAAAAAAATTAGCTGGGCATGGTGGTGGTGGCTTGTGCCTGTAATCTCAGCCACTCGGGAGGCTGAAGCAGGAGGATTTATTGAACCCGGGAGACAGAGGTTGCAGTGAGCCAAGATCGTGCCACTGTATTCCAGCCTGGGCGACAGAACAAGATTCCATCTCAAAATCTATCAATCAATCAATCAATCTTGCTTTAAAGTAGAATTTTACTTCAATAATAGAGCAAGGTACAGAAGAATGTGTATCATAAATCACCATTTGTGTACAAAACAGAAAAGGAAAAACAATATAAACACATGCATTTGTTTGTATGTGCTCCGTCCGTGGAAGGATACAGAAGAAAATGCTAACCTCACTTGCCTCTGAGGAGGGAAACTGGGCTAGGAAGCAGGGTAGGTGAGAGACTTTTGTACCTTCTGAGTTGTATAACTATGTGAGTATCATGCTAAAAATATTTTTAATTAAAACAACATAGCTATTACTAAGCTTGAAGAGAAAGTTATCAGTACTTAGTTTTCTTTCTTTTTTTGTAGGGGGGGAGGCAGGGTCTCACTCTGTCACCCAGGCTGGAGTGCAGTGGTGCAATCATAGCTCACTACAGCCTTGACCTTCTGGGCTCAAGCAATCCCCCTGCCTCAGACCCCTAAGTAGCTGGGACTACAGTCGTGCACCACCACACCTGGCTAATTTTTTTATTTTTTGGAGAGATGAGGTCTCACTTTGTTGCTCAAACTGGTCTTTTTTTTTCTTTTCTTACAGGCCATGCCAATCTTTTCAGTATCATTCCAATTTTGATGTCTGTGCTGCTGAAATGAGCACTTATCAATACTCCTAAGTATCGGAGTGAAATCATAATTCCCAGCAAATCTAATTCCTTCCAGTAATTATTATTAGCCACATCTATGTGACAAGTATCTCTATTATTTAGAAAGCAAGATTAATCATAACTCAGTAGAGAATTTCAGGGCTAGAACTCTATGAATCATTTCATCTAAAGCATTATTTCATAAAGTTTTTTGCCTGGTTTGGCCCAGCAAATCATAGGAGGTCTATGGCTAAGCCCTATCATTTGTGAATTTAGAAACAGGTACTTTTTAAACTCTATTCAATAACTTAAATTTTAAAAAATGAAATTAAAATATTTCCATGTCCCCACAGTCCATTCCATCATCCCCCTCCGATTTCTCTCCTGTTTTCACATCAAACCCCTAGAGAGAAAGATCTATTCTTTTCCATCTTATCCTCCCTACCTTACCCTCAACCAACTCCATCTGGCTGCCACTCCTATTGTTCCTCAAAACAGCTCTTGTTAGCACTGCAACGGCCTCCATATTATACATTCAAAAGGCCTCTTTCAGCCTGACCTTGACTTCTCCAGCAGAATTCAATCCTGTTAAACAAGTTCTCCTTTTTATAAAAAAATTCCTTTCTTAAAAGTTAATTTTTCTAAAAAGCCCATTGTTAAACTTTAAAAACATATGAAAAGATCAATGGTGGAAAGTAAGTCTTGCCCCAACCAGTTGTCTTCCCCAGGGAAACCAATGCTTCCAGTCTCTTGTGATGTTTAATTCATTAATTAATTCATTCATTTAGCAAATATTTGATAAGCATCTACTGTGTGCCAGGTACTATTCTAGCACCGGAGGGCGCGGTGGCTCATATCTACAACCACAGCACTTTGGGAAGCCAAGGCAGGCCGGACTACTTGAGTCCAGGAGTTCGAGGCTAGCAGGGGCAACACAGCGAAATCCCGTCTAAAAAAAAAAAAAAAAGAGAGAGAGAGAGAGAAACAAAAATCCCTTCCCTGCTGGAGCTGACATTCTAAGCAGGGGAGACAATAAATAAGCAAATAAATGAGCAGTAAGAAGAAAACTAAAGCAGGGCAAAGAGGATAGGGAGGAACAGGATTTTATTTTATACAAAATATTTCATATAGAATGGTCCTTTGTTTTATATAAAATATTTCATATAGAAAAGTCTTTCTGGTAAGGTGACTTTTTTTTAAGAGATAGGGTCTTACTCTGTCACCCAGGCTAGAATGCAGTGGTGCAATCCTAGCTCACTACAGCCTTGGACTCCTGGACTGAAGTGATCCTTCTACCTCAGCAACTGGCTAATGTTAATTTTTTTTTTTTAGTAGAGACAGGGCCTCACTTCATTGCCCAGGCTCGTCTTGAACTCCTGGCTTCAAGTGATCCTCCTGCTTCAGCCTCCCAAAGTGCTGGGATTACAGGCATGAGCCACTGTACCTGGCCCTTTTTTTCTTTTTGTGAGACAGGGTCTGTCTCACTCCGCTGCCCAGGCTGCAGTGCAGTGGTGTGATTGTACTTCTCTGCAGCCTTAAACTCCTAGGCTCAAGCAATCCTCCCACCTTAGCCCTCTAAATAGCTGGGACTACGGACATGCACCATTAAATCATGAGTTAACTCCCATTCACAATCGCTTCAAAGAGAATAAAATACCTATGAATCCAACTTACAAGGGACGTGAAGGACCTCTTCTAGGAGAACTACAAACCACTGCTCAATAAAATAAAAGAGGATACAAACAAATGGAAGAACATTCCATGCTCATGGGTTGGAAGAATCAATATCGTGAAAATGGCCATACTGCCCAAGGTAATTTATAGATTCAATGCCATCCCCATCAAGCTACCAATGACTTTCTTCACAGAATTGGAAAAAACTACTTTAAAGTTCATATGGAACCAAAAAAGAGCCCGCATCACCAAGTCAATCCTAAGCCAAAAGAACAAAGCTGGAGGCATCATGCTACCTGACTTCAAACTATACTACAAGGCTACAGTAACCAAAACAGCATGGTACTGGTATCAAAACAGAGACATAGATCAATGGAACAGAACAGAGCCCTCAGAAATAATGCCGCATATCTGCAACTATCTGATCTTTGACAAACCTGACAAAAACAAGAAATGGGGAAAGGATTCCCTATTTAATAAATGGTGCTGGGAAAACTGGCTAGCCATATGTAGAAAGCTGAAACTGGATCCCTTCCTTACACCTTATACAAAAATTAATTCAAGATGGATTAAAGACTTACATGTTAGACCTAAAACCATAAAAACTCTAGAAGAAAACCTAGGCAATACCATTCAGGACATAGGCACGGGCAAGGACTTCATGTCTAAAACACCAAAAGCAATGGCAACAAAAGCCAAAATTGACAAATGAGATCTAATTAAACTAAAGAGCTTCTGCACAGCAAAAGAAACTACCATCAGAGTGAACAGGCAACCTACAAAATGGGAGAAAATTTTCACAACCTACTCATCTGACAAAGGGCTAATATCCAGAATCTACAATGAACTCAAACAAATTTACAAGAAAAAAACAAACAACTCCATCAAAAAGTGGGCAAAGGACATGAACAGACACTTCTCAAAAGAAGACATTTATGCAGCCAAAAAACACATGAAGAAATGCTCATCATCACTGGCCATCAGAGAAATGCAAATCAAAACCACAATGAGATACTATCTCACACCAGTTAGAATGGCTATCATTAAAAAGTCAGGAAGCAACAGGTGCTGGAGAGGATGTGGAGAAATAGGAACACTTTTACACTGTTGGTGGGACTGTAAACTAGTTCAACCATTGTGGAAGTCAGTGTGGCGATTCCTCAGGGATCTCGAACTAGAAATACCATTTGACCCAGCCATCCCATTACTGGGTATATCCCCAAAGGATTATAAACCATGCTGCTATAAAGACACATGCACACGTATGTTTATTGTGGCACTATTCACAATAGCAAAGAGTTGGAACCAACCCAAATGTCCAACAACGATAGACTGGATTAAGAAAATGTGGCACATATACACCATGGAATACTATGCAGCCATAAAAAATGATGAGTTCATGTCCTTTGTAGGACATGGATGAAACTGGAAACCATCATTCTCAGTAAACTATCGCAAGGACAAAAAACCAAACACCACATGTTCTCACTCATAGGTGGGAACTG
This sequence comes from Hylobates moloch, assembly GCF_009828535.3. Classification (NCBI taxonomy): domain Eukaryota; kingdom Metazoa; phylum Chordata; class Mammalia; order Primates; family Hylobatidae; genus Hylobates; species Hylobates moloch. Next base: position 20,633,183 of record NW_026652287.1, on the reverse strand, counting down.
AAAAATGAGAACACATGGACACAGGAAGGGGAACATCACACTCTGGGGACTGTTGTGGGGTGGAGGGAGGGGGGAGGGACAGCATTAGGAGATACACCTAATGCTAAATGACTAGTTAATGGGTGCAGCACACCAACATGGCACATGGATACATATGTGACAAACCTGCACATTTTGCACACGTACCCTAAAACTTAAAGTATAATAATAATAATAAAAGTGTGAATTTTATAAAGAAAAAAAATATATATATATGTAGTGATATGGTCTCACTCTGTTGCCCAGGCTGGTCTCAAAATCCTTGGCCTCAAGCTATCCTACCGCCTTGGCCTCCCAAAGTTCTGGGATTACAGGTGTGAGCCACTGTGCCTGGCCTGATAAGGTGATATTTGAGCAGAGACATTCAAAAAGTGAGAGAAGCAGCCATGTGGTTATCTACAGCCCAGTATTCCAGCACAAGGGACAGAGGGGGAACATACTTGGTGTGTGTGAGTAACATGGAGGAAGCATGGCTAAGTAGCACGAACAAGAAGGTATGGTAGGTGCAGAGGGTGTAGGTGCAGTGGATGTAGGTTCAATGGATGTAGGTGCAGACAGTGGTAGGTACACAGCGTGTAGGTGCAGTGGATGTAGGTGCAGATGGTGTAAGTGCAGAGGGTGTAGGTGCAGTTGATGTAGGTACAGAGGGTGTAGGTGCAGTGGATGTGTGTGCAGAGGGTGTAGATGCAGTGGATATGGGTGCAGAGGGTATAGGTGCAGCAAGTGGTAAATGCAGAAGGTGTAGGTGGAGTGGATGTGGGTGCAGAGGGTGTAGGTGCAGTGGATGTAGGTGCAGAGGGTGTAGATGCAGTGGATGTAAGTGCAGAAGGTGTAAGTGCGGCAAATGGTAAGTGCAGAAGGTGTAGGTGCAGAGGGTGTAGGTGCAGTGGATGTAGGTGCAGAGGGTGTAAATGGAGCAAGTGGTTAAGTGCAGAAGGTGTAAGTTCAGTGGATGTAGGTGCAGAGGGTATAGGTGCAACAGGTGGTAGGTGCAGTGGATGGCAGTACAGAGGGTATAGGTGCAGTGGGGGCCCAATCATTCAGCACCTCTATAAAGTAATGGGATGGGATACATTTTGAAGATAGAGCAGACAGTATTTGCTGACTAGATATGGCATTTGGCAGGGGTAGGGGGAGAAGGCAGAGTCCAGAGTGACACCAAAGGTCTCTGGCCAGCACTGGAAAGACACAGATGCCATTATCTGAAATGGTAAAGATTTTGGAAGGAGCAAATTCTGAGCTAACCTCAGGAGTTTAGCTAGGGGCATATTTAGCTTGAGGTGACCATCAGATTTCCAGCTGGAGAAGTCTAATATTCTGTGCACATACAAGCAAACAGCCACATCAATATGCACCTAGAGTTTTGGTAACAGGTTTTGGCTGAGAAGAAAATTTGAGCATCATCCACATATACAGGTGTTTGAGGCCACAAAACAAGAGGAGATCAACTAAGAAGTTAAGACAGTTGACAGAAGCAGACAGAGCAGAGAAGAGGTCCTACAGATAAGACTCAGAAGGAACAATCAGCAAGTAGAAGTATCATGGGGTGTTCACAGCCAAAGTGATCAACCATGTCAAATAATAGTGGACCACTGAATTCAGCAATGTGGGAGCCACTGGTGAACTTCAGAAGAACTGTTTGGTGGCATGATGAGGATACATCAAGAGCAATGGGTTCAAGAGAAAATGGAAGGAGAGGAGGCAAAGACAAGGAAAATAAATGCTTTCAAGAGTTTCACTGTAATGGGGAGCCAAAAAAATAGAGTGCCTTGAGGTGGGCACGAATCAGGAGAGTTGGTTTTGTTTTTTCAAGATGGGATATATTCTAATGTATCTGTATGCTGTGGTGGACAATCCACTGAGAGAGGAAAAGTTGTTAACACAGAAGAAAGAAAATTGCAGAAAAATTCTGTCCCCTAGCCCCTTTTATTACATAGCAGGTAGTGAATACACACAGTGTTCTGAGCCTAGCTTTCTGTACTAAACTGTATCTCATGGAAATTAATCTGCTTCATTCTAGGTAGATCTGCCTCGCACTTTTTTTAATTTTTAAAAAATTATATTAATTTTTTTTTTTTTTTTTTTTTTGTAGAGATGGGGTCTCACTATGTTGCATGTTGCCCAGGCTGGTCTCAACATTCCAGACTCAAGTGATCCTCCTGCCTCAAGCCTCCCAAAGTGCTTGGATTGGCCAGGCATGGTGGGTTACTCCTGTAATCCCAGCACTTTGGGAGGTCAAGCTGGGTGGATCACCTGAGGTCAGGAGTTCAAGACCAGCCTGGCCAACATGGTTAAAACTCTGTCTCTCCTAAAAATACAAAAATTAGCCAGTGTGGTGGCGGGCGCCTGTAATCCCAGCTACTCAGGAGGCTGAGGCAGGAGAATCACTTGAACCTGGGAGGTGGAGGTTGCAGTCAGCCGAGATCACACCACTGCACTCCAGCCTGGGTGACAGAGTGAGTCTCCATCTCAAAAAAAAACAAAAAAACAAAAAAACAAAAACAAAAACAAAAAAACATAGTGCTGGGGTTACAGGCATGAGCTACCATGCCCGGCTGCCGTATACTTTTAATGGCTACACAGTGTTCCATTCTGTGAAAGTACCATAGGCAGCAAGCCAGATATCTATGTTTAGCTTCCCAAGTTAGTGTTTTAGGAAAGTTGCTAAATTAGTGGCTGAGTGACACTTAAGAAGTTTTTCAATGATGAAAAATTTCAAACATATGCAAAAAAGAGAATAGTACAATGAACCTCCATGTACCCATGATTCAGATTCAACTATTGCCACACCTGTTTAACCTATCCTCCTATTTTTTGCTCACCTATTTTAAGGTGAATCCCAGACATCATACAATTCCATTTCTGAATATTCTGAATACTTCACTAAGCATCTTTAAAAATACAGACATATTCTTATATATTTCACCATCATACTTAAAAATTAGATTGTTCAGACGTGGGACCTCACATCTGTAATCCCAACACTTTGGGAGACTGAGGCAGGAGGATCCAATGAGCCCAGAGTTCAAGACCAGCCTGGACAACATGGAGAAACCTCCCACCCCCGTCTCTACAAAAAATACCAAAATTAGCCAGGCATAGTGGCACGTGCCTGTAGTCCCAGCTACTTGGGAAGCTGAGGTGGGAGGTTCACTTGAGCCCAGGAGTCTGAGGCTGCAGTGAGCCGAGATCTAGCCACTGCACTCCTGGCTGGGTGACAGAGAGACTCTGTCTCAAAAAACAAACAAACAAACAAAGTAAACTAAGACTAAGCCCCTTGGTTTCATCTAATATTCCTAATACTTTCATATTCAAATTATCTCCAGAAAGATTTTTTTAAATTGGTTTGTTTTATTCAGACTCTGAAAATTATTCAGAAGTTTTTCTTTTAATCTAGAGCAGGTTCCTTCCTCCCCAACTTTTTATTTCAAGCCACAGGCAGGGACTGTTTTTTAATTGTTCTATTTCCTCCAAGGCAGGTATCAGCTTTTGATTATATAACTATACGTCTAAATATACCTTTATGTTGTCTTCACAGTTGATTGACACTTTGGTTGAATATGTACTTCTAGGTTGAAAAACAATTTCTGGCAGGAGGCAGGGGAAGCTGAACTATTAAAAAGGAAGACCCAAGGCCAGGCACAGTGGCTCACGCCTGTAAGTCCAGCACTTTGGGAGGCCAAGGGGGTGGATCACTTGAGGTCAGGAGTTTGAGACCAGGCTGGCCAACATGGTAAAACTCCATCTCTGCTAAAAATACAAAAATTAGCTGGGCATGATGGCCTGTAGTCCCAGCTGCTAGGGAAGCTGAAGCAGGAGAATCGCTTCAGCCTAGGAGGCGGAGGTTGCAGTGAGCCGAGATCATGCCACTGCACTCCAGCCTGGTTGACAGAGGAAGATTCCATCTCAAAAAAAAAAAAAAAAAAAAGAAAGAAAAAGAAAGAAACAAAAACAATTTCCCTCAGAATTCTGAAAGTACTGCTCCATTTTCGCATCCAGGAATGCTATTGGATAGCCTGGTGCTTTTCGAATTGCTCAACATTTGTATATTATTTTTTTACATTTCTGGAAGCTCTAGAATCCTCTTTTATCCTTGGTAACCTGAAATTTCACGATGGTGTGGGCATTTTGCATTCACTATGTCAGATACCTTTTAATCCAGATACCAACGTCCTTCAGTCTGAAGTCTTTCCTGTATTGTTTCTTTTTTCGTTCTGAGACAGGTTCTCACTCTGTCACTCAGGCTGGAATGCAGTGGTGCAATCACAGCTCACTGCAGTCTTGACCTCCAGGGCTCAAGCAATTCTCCTGCCTCAGCCTCCTGAGTACCTAAGACTACAGGAGTGTGCCATCATGCCTGCATAATCTAAAAAAAAATTTTGTAGAGGTGGCATCCCACTATGTTGCTCAGGCTGGTCTTTAACTTCTTGGTCCTACTAGCATTATAGGCATGAACTACTGCACCCAGGCTGTATTACTTCATTTTGTTTTTTGGTTTTTTTTTGAGATGGAGTCTTGCTCTGTCACCCAGGCTAGAGTGCAGTGGCACGATCTCGGCTCATTGCAACCTCCGCCTCCCAGGTTCAAGGAATTCTCCTGCCTCAGCCTCCCGAGTAGCTGGGACTACAGGCACCTGCCACCACACCCGGCTAATTTTTTTTTATTTTTAGTAGAGACGGGGTTTCACCATCTTGGCCAGGCTGGTCTCGAACTCCTGACCTGTGATCCACCCGCCTCAGCCTCCCAAAGTGCTGGGATTACAGGTGTGAGCCACCGCACCCAGCCATACTTCTTTTTTTTGAGATGGAGTCTCGCCCTGTTGCCCGGGCTGGAGTGCAGTGGCGTGATCTCAGCTCCGCCTTGGTGGAGCCTCCCAGGTTCAAACGATTCTCCTGCCTCAGCCTCCCTAGTAGCTGGGCTTTACAGGTGCCCACCACCATGCTCAGCTAATTTTTGTATTTTTAGTAGGGACAGGGTTTCATGTTGGCCAGGCTGGTCTCGAACTCCTGACCTCATGATCTGCCCACCTCAGCCTCCCAAAGTGTTGGGATTACAGGCGTGAGCCACTGCACCCAGACCCCCACCTGTATTATTTCTTAATCATGTCATCCTCTTTATTTTCTGTTCTCTTTCTGGAACTCCTATTAGCAAGATTTTAGATGGATGGCTCCACCACATCTTTTATCTTTTCTCTCATATTTACTGTTCTTTATCTACTCGTCCTTTCTGAAATATTTCTTAACTCTTTTACTAATTTTCAAATTTGGATAATCATAGTTTTAATTTTCTCTTTCCCTGATAATTCCTTTTTGAGGCATCCTGTCCAGTTTTACAATATGAATGCAATATCTTCACATATCTCACAGAGCAGTTAGTGCTTATGTGAAGTTTTACTCTATTTCTTCAGCTAGCTGTTTTTTTTAAGGAAAATTTGTATTATTTTCATTATTTTTATGTACAGAAAACTCAACAGTATACATTTAACCCAGTTTAGCGGCAAGTTCTTTAGCCTTTGCCTTTTCGAGCTTGGCAATGCAAGCCACAGACTTTGGACCCAAGATATTGCCTCCCCAGTGACAGCACATCTCATCGTATCTGTCATTGTCATTGGTCCTGACAGCTTCCACCAGCTTAGCCAAAGCGCCTTTGTCTTCCAAGTTCACCTGTGTGAAGGCGACAGTGGTGCAGGTCTTCCGTGGACTAGACGGCCCAGTCTTGCCTTCCCCTTGATAATGCAGTAAGGGACCCCCATTTTACAACACAGGGCAGGCAAGAAGACAACCAGCTCAATGGAATCCACATCGTGTGCAATCACCACCAGCTGAGCTTTCTTTTTCTCCACCAAGGTGGTGATGGTGTTAACTCCTGCTCGAAGGGCAGCTGGTCTCTTAGTGGGGACGTCCCCTTTGCCAGCAGCTTTCTTCTCAGCCTGGGCCAACAGCCTCTGCTTCTTCTCTTGCTTTGTCTCTGGTCTGTACTTGTGGGCCACCTTACGCAGTTGAGTAACCGTTTGGCGGTTCAGGGCCTGGGTGAACTGGTTAATCGCAGGAGGCACTTTCATCTGCTTATAGAGGATGGCTCTCTGCCGCTGCAACCTGACATAGCAGGCCATTTCACAAAGTAGGTGAGGTCTCTTTTGGGCTGGATGTCCTGTCCAATACCAAAATTCTTAGGCCTTTTCTCAAACAGGGAATTCACCACTTTCTTGGCCTCCCGCTTCTTCACAACAGCAGGGGCCAGAGCCACCTTCTTCCCCTTGGCCTTCTTTCCTTTCAGCGTCTTGGGCAGTGGGAGGCCAGTTAGCTGTTTTTTAACTTTTTCTCGTTTTTAATCTTCATATTAGAAGCTTTCCTCACTTTTCTAGTGATCCTTGGTAGTCTGCTCTTTTTGTTTAATTTTAAAACTTTTTATTAGGGAAAATTTTCAACATACACAAAAGAAAAAAGAATAGAACAATGAGCTTCCTATGTGCTGAACCCCTGGCTTCAATCATTAGCACTATTTTTTTTAACCCATTTGCCTCCCCTCCATGCACATACCTCTCCAAAGTTTGGAATTTTGTTTGTTTGGATTTTTATTTTGTCTGCTCTTTTTTTAACAGTTCAGCACTAATCAGGAATTCTGTGGACAGGGTTGAGTCTTGCTTGCTGGAAGACATCACTTGTGCGTGATTCACCAGGGAGGCAAGTCTTTTCCCTAGATGACCCCAACATCAGTATGAGAGGTCTTTTTTCCAGGGTCATTCAGTTTCTTCAGAAAATAACTAAGTCTTGGGCCTGGACAGCCAGCATCTGAATGCAAATGTGTGAACAGGAAGGGGGTCTGCAGGCCCTTATGTAAACTCACAGTCTACCACCTTGTCTCACAATGGCTCTGCACCACATCTGATGTCCCAGTTGCTAAGATGCTCTAAGGCTGGTGGGGTGAGTCATCTCTCTTCCTCTGGGTTTCCCCTAAACGTATACTTGGCTTTCTCTACACGGAAGTATGAGAAAGGACACTACACTCTCCATCTTATCTTCTAAAGTAGGGGGGTAAGAGATACTGCCTAGAGTTCATAAAGAAGAAATAAAGGTTTAACTGTAAATTACAAAGATAACTAAAAGAAAAACTAAAACAAACGAAATCAATATGCTAGGTGGAATCAGAAAAGAAAGAGGGAGGCCAGGTGTGGTGGCTCAGGCCTGTTATCCTAGCACTTTGGGAGGCCGAAGCATGCTGATCACTTGAGCTCAGGAGTTCGAAGCCAGCCCAAGCAACATGGTGAAACCCTGTCTCTGCAAAAAAAACACAAAAATTAGCTGGGTGTGGTCATGCACACCTAAGTCCCAGCTACTTGGGAGGCTGAAGTGGGAGGATCACCTGAGCCCAGGAGGTTGAGGCCACAGTGAGCCATGACTGTGCCACTGCATTCCAGCCTGGGTAATAGAGCGAGACCCTCTCTTTCTCTCTCTCAAAAAAAAAAAAAAAAAAAGGAAGGAAAAAAAGAAAAGAGGGAGAATTGAGACAAACCCTCATCTATCACAGCAAAAAAAGAAAGAAAAATCAACTTTGTTTATATCTGGCGTTCATAAATCAAGAAACAGCAATATAAGCGTTTTACTTAGGGATATGAAGGTCACCACCAGAAGAATGTGATTGCCTGAAGAGCATGCTGGGATTGGAGGAGTGGGGCAAGGGTCTCCTGTTTTTCATTATGAGCCTGTATCCAAAAAAAAAAAAAAGTGTGTGGATTTTTTTGATACAATTTTTTCTTTTAATTTAACAGAAGCATATCAGAGAATCAGGGAATTCGTCAATGTTCCCATTATTCTTAGGCTAAAGACCTAAATTTTTTTTTTTTTTTTTTTGAGACAGGGTCTGTCTCTGTCACTCAGGCTGGAGTACAATGGTACAATCAGGGCTCACTGCCACCCCGATCAACCTTCTGGTCGACCTCCCAGGCTGAAGTGATCCTACTGCTCAGCCTCCTTAGTTACAGGCACATGCCACAACACCCAGCTAATTTTTCTGTTTTTTTGCAGAGATGGGGTCTCACTATATTGCCTAGGCTGGTCTCTGACAGAGCAGGAGCACCGTCATCTCAGACAAACACTGCCACTTTAAGTTCCGGCTCCTTTTTTTTTTTTTTTTTTTTTTTGAGATGGAGTCTCGCTCTGTCGTCCAGGCTGGAGTGCAGTGGCACAATCTCGGCTCACTGCAAGCTCCACCTCCCGGGTTCACACCATTCTCCTGCCTCAGCCTCTCCGAGTAGCTGGGACTACAGGCGCCCGCCACCACGCCCGGCTAATTTTTTGTATTTTTTTAGTAGAGACGGGGTTTCACCGTGGTCTCGATCTCCTGACCTCGTGATCCGCCCGCCTCGGCCTCCCAAAGTGCTGGGATTACAAGCGTGAGCCACCGCGCCCAGCCCCGGCTCCCTTTTTAAAACTCCTGGGCTCAAGAGATCCTCCCATCTCAGCCTTCCAAGCACTGGGATTACAGGCATGAGCCACTGTGCTCAGCCAAGACCTAAATGAAAATTCCTTAAACAGCTGGTAAGTCTCTTTTAAAAACCAATTAAAAAAAAAAAAAAAAAGCTTTTCTGACAATTATGAACACATGTTCAATCTCTAGCAGACCAATTCAAAGATTCACTCTGGCAGGGACATTTTATAAGATAATGGTTAGAGGACACTGTGAGATTCAATAGCAAAATAACATGCACAGTTAAAGGTTACGAGACTCCTGACTGATAGTCTGCTGCTGGGTTGGATGACTGGTTTCCCAGAACATGTTTTAATCCTGTTAAAATTTATTAGAAAATTGCTTCGGTTTTTTTTTTTTTTTTTTTTTTACAGGAATGCTAATTTCTTCCCAGAAGGAGACTGTAAATTACCTCATGAAAAAGGGTTTTGTCACAGACCTGGCTTGGGGCAATTTGTTCTTTTATAAGTCTCTACAAATACTACCTAGACTGGCTCTGTCCAACAGAACATTCTTCATGATGGAAATGTTCTATATCTTTGCTGTTCAACGAAGAAGCCACTAGCCATATGGCTACTGAGCACTTGAACTGTGGCTAATAGAGCTATGCAACTCCAGTTTTAATTTTATTAAATTTCAAGTGAAATTTAAATAGCAACGTATGGCTAGCGGCCACTGTGCAGGACGGTGTGGATCTAAAGCGCCGTGGCTCCCAGCTGCTTCTTACCCCAAGCCCTCCTCCTCTCTCTGCATTCCAGCCACTCTGGCCCACTTTTTCTCCCTAAAACATGCTGCCTCCTGCCACAGACACTTTGCACTTGTGGTATCCTCTTGCTGGAATGTTCTTCCCTCACCTACTCCCCAGCCTCTTCATCTGGTACATGACTACTTTTCCTTCACTAACTACGATTATCTTGTGCACTTATTTGCTCACTTGTTTATGGTTAATCTTTATGTCCCTCCACCATCATCAACCCACCCAACTCTGGGGCCTGAATACACATCACATTTGGGCAAGAACCCTTCCCACCCTGCCCATCTCTGTACTCCCACCACCTAGACAGAACACACTTGGCTCTCAGTGAGCATTTGACTAATATCTAAAAGGTAAATGATGTGTCATAATGTTGTTATCTCTCTCAGAGACTCCCAATTTCTATCTGTAGACCCATTCTTGCTACTGTAATGTTGCCCCACATTTCCAACAGCCCGTGAGCATTTCTACTTAAATACCCTGCTGTCTACACATTAAATAATGTTATCTCCAGTCATCAGATTAACCTTCAGAAAGCTTGGCTCTACTTATTGTCATATGACTCCAAACAAAGAAACCTTCAAAGACATCTAAGAGAAAAATCAATTTTAAGGAAACACTGAACACACTATACATGCTGCAAGGTTCTTAGGCCCTCTGCACACCAATATAAAAAGAAGGCAAACAGAAATGTTTCTGCAAAGACACAAGCGAGAAAGTTCAAACTTACCACAAGTTCAAAAATGTCCATGAAGACAGAATGTCCCTTTGGTGTTTTCTCATTCAGGCTGGCAGGAGACCAGATCCAATAAAAGTAAGTGCCATCTGAAGACAGGTGCACAGTGCTCATGGTGCTGCCAATGGGGAGGTGATTGGCTGGCATTGGCACCACCTGGCACACCTGGGCATGAAAGGGAGGAAATCTCCATTAGAGCCATATATAAATTCTGATTAATCCTATCAGCTCATCATTAATGCCATTATGTCCAAGATGATAATTCACTAGGCTTTCTGGTCAAAACAAAATGGATATTTATCTCTAATAATAATATACACAAATTACATGGCAAAAATATAAAAGTTCATATAATGGGCAATAGAATAAATATGAACAGCCATGCAACAGATGAAAAGGTTCTTGGGATTAATTCAAATTACTTTTTAATAGGAAAAAGTATTTACTAAACACTTTGAATCTGTTATGCATATGTGTTATATCTAACACTTATTAAAAACAAAGTTTTAGAGAAGCAGCACTTTCTGAAATTTCTTTAGTAAATGAATTTATGATAATTTTATTTAAAGGACAAGAACTGTGTCTTATTCACCTCTATATCTCCAGTACCTAATGGAAAGCCTAACTCAAAGTTATTTAATGAATATGAAAAGAAGGAAAAAAGAGACAGCAAAAGAAAGCCAAGAGGAAAAGCTGAGAAGAGGGAGAAGGAGAAACAAAGTAAAAAATATAAAGGCCCATGACAGATCCTAACTTAGCACATGAGGGCTTACTGAAATTCACCGAGTCCATCAGGAAGAAAAGACAAACACCAATTCTGTATATTAAACATGAAGGCATGTGTTTCTAATACTAAACATCCTTCTGTTCCAGCATAATGAATAAGCGTTGCATCATTTCACATTAAATGTGTAGCTACATACTAATTTTTACTGCCAAAGATAAGCACTTAAAATGACTGAACATTAGAACCACAAAAACCTGCTGGCTAGGTTTAAAAAAAAAATCCAGAAATAGAAGAGCTGAGAAACTCAAAATAAAAATAATTAGAGAAAGTCAGATGCCTTCAGAGAACAGTAAGAACAATGTTCAATTCCCCATTACTTTGGGAGGGGGCACTAGTTTTCCCAAGGCTATCTCTGACCCCTTAAGTGATTTCACATGAACTTTTTTCCAGACCTGTTTTGTCTAGCTCAAAAGTAAAAACTCATTTAGTTGATGTAACTATACTTTGAACCTACAGTGCCAGGAAGACTAGAAAGCTGACAGCTACTAATTGGCCTGTGCTATCCCCAAAGTGCTCCATTGCAATGCACATATCTAGTTTGTGACCTACAGCCCTGTTTACTTGGACAATGTCAAAGTTTCTGCAACAACACTGAGGAACCCAGCATTACTTCAAATGTAAATCATGTTTTGAGATTTAACATCTGTTTAACTACCAGTCTTATAACTTCTATTTCAAATGAGTATGAGACATTCTCATCTGTCTGCACTTGTGACGAGAAATTAGGTTAATTGGGCATCTATTTGTTAATTTGTTCATTTTATTCATCCAACAATTATTGAGCACCTACTATGTGCTCTGGAGATGACAGTGGTGAACAAGACTCAGTCCCTGTTCTCCAGGACGGGCAGTTGAGTGACAAACAAGAAGAAATGTAACATTACACTTAATTTCTAGATGTGACTACTCTCAGAGCACTCACTCCACAGATGCCAACTCTAATCATTTAATCCAACTTTGTTTGAAAGGCAGAAAGTTGCAGTGTAAAGAGTTCAAACTCTTGGGCAGAGAACCAAAGGTTCAAGTTCTGGTGCTGCTAATATTGGCTGTATGGCCTTAGGCAAGTTACTTAACCTCTCTGAGCTGTATTCTTACACTCAACAATAAACACTTACTGAATGCTTACTAGGTGCCTAGCCTCAGTTTCCTTATCTGTAAGATAAACCTACATAGTAATGCCTCACAGGTAGGAAGAGGAAGTATATGTTAATTGCCTAGGCTAGGGCCTAGCACATAGGAGATACTGAGGAATGGTAGTTACCATCATTGTTGTTATTATCAGTCAAATGTCTGGCAGTGTGTTACGTTCTAAGGATACACAGATGAGTAGGACAGGGTCCATACCTAAAGGTGTGCATGGTCAGTGAAGTCAGACAGAAAAGCAGGTAACTGCAGTGTAATATAGCAAGTGCCATGGCAGAGTGCTTACGAGAGCACTAAAGCCAAGCTCTCAATCCCTAGCACACAATGATTTTACTCCACACTCATTTCAAAGCTCCCTTTCCCACAGAGAGGCTGTTTAGAACAAATTGAATAAGGAAATGATACCTTCCCAAAATAGATCTGGTTCAAAAAAAGAAAAAAAAAAAAAACCAGCTAGTATTTATACCATCTTTGACTGTCTAGAATTTTTTCTTAATTATAAAAAAAAGTTTGTTGTAGGCTGCAGAAACTTAGAGAACACATTCACTCAGTTCATATGGGAAAAGTCTAAGACATTAAATAAAAAACAGAATGTCCAAACTGTAACAATTAAAAGGATGCCACTCTGGGAGGAAAATATATCAACTGTATTATTATTACTTCTGATGATACCAGGAACTTTCTTTATTGCCTCTAAAATATGTTTTTAAAATGCCTTGGTTTTCTGTTTACCTGAAGAGTGTTCTGGTCAATGACCTGGAAAAGGGAGTGAGGTTTATTATCGAAAGAGACAGGCCGGTGGAGAAGACTGCCGCTGCCAAAAGCCACCCATCCTGGTTCCAACTCCTCGTTCCGGCAGTACACAAAACCTCTGTGGAAGGAAACGGAGCACAGGCTGAATCACCTGGCTATGTCAGAAACCCCACACAAGCTACAACAGACACAAACAACATTTTCGACCTAATTTTAAAAAATGAGTAAGTATGTAAAACACCTGAAGGAAAGTGAATGTATTACATTAACTTCAGGACTGCCAAACTATAGCAAATATTGACTTTCCACAGTAACTTAGAAGGGAGAAAAAGTTGGGGGAAAAGATCTAAATGTATACAAGGCTCTCAAACTGTAGTTTCTTTTGGCAGCAGTTTATAGATCTATATCCCAACTGAAAATCACTTGCTAATGCAATGTCAAACCCAAGTTCAAAGAGACTAAGTAGAAAAATGTCCACTTATCAACATGGAGAAGTCACTGATATTGTTACAAAAATACTGATCACAGAGGACTTTCTGGCTGGAAAAAATGATCTTGGGCTACCAAACTCTTCTGGGCCAAAACAAGGCTAAAATGCATTAACAGAACAAGATGGGGAAAGGTGGCAATAAGAGAAGATTGGAATTATTTGAATTAGTTCAGACTTGTTATTTAGTTACTAGTCTATGGGCAGTCGGAATCTACCCCCAGTGTCTTCTTCAGAGATTTATATAAGGAGGAAAATGTTCTAGCCCAATCGTTCAGGAAGTTCCATGCAACTGACCTGAGAGTACCATGTAATCCAGACCCCAATTTGCTTACTCCTCTTCCAACTGAGTTAGTAGTATACAGGTAAAGACCGTCTGCCGTGAGACAGCGTCCCAAGTCAGCATCTGAAATCGTTTTTTCACAGGTAAATTATATATATGTTTTTTCTATTGAAATTATAAACATGCTTTTTCTAATGAAAAAGCCATTAGGAGGTTGAGTGAAAGATTACTTCTCACTTCTAAAATAAGAGCTTCAATGTGACTTTCAGGGAAGATGGCTTGAACCCCCAAATCAAACATCCAAAATGCATGTGGACCAGAGACCAAGATAAGGTCAGACAGTTATCAGCAGGGGAATGTGGTTTAGCCCGCCAAATGCTTTTCTTTCTTTTTTTTGAAAAGCTTGTACTGAGTCAAGTCATTCCTAATTCTAATTTGAAATGACTAATCCTAATTCTAATTTGAAATGACTAAGAATACAGTATAACACTTTTATTAGTAATTGCATAGTAGAGAGGCATGAGCTCTTATGAGCTCAGTAAGTGACCCTGAACCTCTTTGAACGTCAGTTTCTTCATCTGTAAGATGAGGATAATAATATGTACCTCAAGGGTTACAGTGATGGCCAGATGAGATAACAGAGGTAAATACATCTATACTGCTCTCTGATGCAAAGCCAGTATTCCATAAATGGCAAATGAAATTGTGTTAATATACTAATTATATACATTAAACTAAAATCTGCCTCTGTAGATTTTCCATTCAGAGATCCTAATTTTAGTCTCCGGAGGGACACAGCACAAAAGTTTAATATCTTTTCTATTTTAAAACAGCAATATGTTTCCCCTTAGCTCTGTCTTCCTCAATTTAAAACAGTATCTCTCTATATGATAGTAATTGGTTTAGTAACTCATATTCCAAAGAATTTGCCTTAAAACAGAGCTTATGGATAAAACTTTCAGTGTTTATTTTCGTAATCATTCTGCTCACTATGTTTAAGTGGAGTCTTTCCACCTGAAGCATGCCATGTTAGCTGGAGGAAATGCAATGTCACACCATCAAATTAGTACTAAAAATGCTGTTAGCTTAAAAATTCAGTCTATTAATCTGAGACAACTGGGACCTGTACCTGTTGGTTCCTCAGTAAAAAAATTCGTTAAAGTGGGTAACCATTTTTAAAACATTAATTTCACACCTTAAACATTTTAATTTAAAACTTATAGATTATATTTATTCATCAATCTTTAGATTAAGGCCCAAAGCCTTCTGGGTATGGCTCTGTCGAGAGGCAGAAGTGAAAAGGACAAACAAAACAAGATTGACCAGGAGTGGATACTTGTTGAAGCTGAGTGATGAGTGCACAGGGCTTATTATAGTATTCTCTCAACTTTAGTCAAATGTGGAATGTTTCAATATTAAAAGTTACACTGCGGCCGGGCACGGTGGCGCATGCCTGTAATCCCAACACTTTGGGAGGCCGAGGCGGGCAGATTACCTGAGGTCAGGAGTTCAAGACCAGCCTGGCCAACATGGCGAAATCCCATCTCTACTAAAAATACAAAAATTAGCAGGGCATGGTGGTGGGCACTTGTAATGCCAGCTACTACAGAGGCTGAGGCAGGAGAATTGCTTGAGCCTGGGAGGCAGAGGTTGCAGTGAGCCAAGATCACGCCATTACACTGTAGCTTAGGCGACAAGAGCGAAACTCTGTCTCAAAAAAAAAAAAAGTACATAAGTCTAAAAACTATTATAAGAAAAACAGGCCAGGCACCGTGGCTCGCACCTATAATGCTGGCACTTTGGGAAGCTGAGGTGGTGGGAGGATGGCTTGAGCCTGGGAGTTAAAGACCAGCTTGCACAACAAAGTGACATCCCCGTCTCTACATAAATAAATAAATAAATAAATAAATAAATAAATAAATAAATAAATAAAATAAAATAAAATAAAATAAAGTAATTATCCAGGCATGTTAGTGCGTGCCTGTGGTCCCAGCTACTCAGGAGGCTATGGTGGAAGGATTGCTTGAGCCTGGGAGGTCAAGGCTGCAGTCGTGATTGCTCCACTGCACTCCAACTTGGATAACAGAGCGAGACCCCATCTCAAAAAAAAAAAAAAGAAAGAAAAAGAAAAAGAGAGAGAAAAAAAGAAAACCATCCTCTCCCTAGACGCAAAACCAAAGGTTCAGGAAAACGAAAGCAAACAGATCAGCTTAATGCCATCCTCCTCACTGAGAAACTACCCCAAGGGAGATACCAAATGGAGTTTTTTAAAAGGAGAGAATCAAGAAAGAAGTTTTAGTTCTGTGTGAAGAAGTAAGTTGGAGCCGATAATGTCTGAGAACTTCTTGGGTACTGCAGGCATTCTCCCTCTCCTGTTGACTCCGGTTGAGTTAGTGAAGGAAATAAATCATATTTAAAAGCCTTGCCTCTTCTTCACACACTCTCATGCCTGTTTAGAAGAAATGGTAGACCACGGAAAGGTACAAGCCCTGGGCTGAGAGATGCAAGGGGGCCTGCTGCTTAGATTCTCCTCCGTGCTGGTGGGGTTGTCCAGGAAAGCTGCCCCACGGAAGGTGGGAAATGAAAGGGAGGGAGGAACAGACTCTCAATCTCACACCTGATGAACACCAGTTTCTTAGAGACTCACTTCGTGGAGTTTTTCTAAACATTCAACTTCTTAATGGCAACTATTTCCTGTTTTTTTTTTATTCCTATTTCATCAGTTATGTAAGATTTAATGGTAAAATCACAATAATAAGTACCAGTTACAATTAACAAACTGGTTTGGGAGCAAGCCTGCCTCTTGGCAAGGCTGCAACTCCGCTGGTGGGAGCAGAGCTGACCAGGCCTGTGGGTTCAGTAGGCTACAGCAGGGCAGCAGCCTAGACATTTTATTGAGTGAATGGAGAGGTCTATCCCATCTGGCAAGTCAGTTAAGAGAGCTTCTGCCATTTTTGTTGAGATAATGTAAGAAACTGACATGTAATACTGTAAAGCTCTGTAAAAACATTTTAACCTAGCTTATTTGTTTAAAGTAGATGTTAACAATTCATGCTCCCTTGAACCTCTTCATTTTTTGCTTTTAGGACAGGACAGCTCATTAACACACACACAATAAATTACTAAAGGAAATATTATCAAGCAGTAAGACCTGATATTCTATTAGCAGACAAAAAAATTCAACTTAAGGCTTTCATACCCAAACTCAAATATCCAGCAGCCAATTTAAGTAATTCATGGCTCCTTGGCAAGAGTGTATGGATGATATCTTTTCCCTGTGATAATAAAACCTATCCAGTATCTTACCTCACCAGTATCAGCTTTTATACTTTTACTGATAAAGCAGACAATGAACATACTGAATAGAAATCTGGAGCTCTTAATTAAAAGGAACACACAGAGTTATAGCCAAATCATTTGCTACAGTGATCTAAAACCTCTTTATTTATATCTTACTATTAATCACAGGACAAAAACTTTTACATTACCTTTATTTTCAGAACTGGAGCCAGTGTTGCTATCCGGCGCAGGCAACATGTCTTCATAACCCCATGATACTATGTGTTTGCCCCCAAGCAAACATGAGGGAGATCCAGGCCCCCCTTCCAAAAGCAACAGCCTATATGGGGGAGAAAGAAAATCACAAAGACACTGAGACAATCCATTTCAGCAAGAAGTATACCTGCTATCCCAAAGAGTAGAAACCAAAATGTTAAAACTAAGATGTATAATATTTTATACAAATATTATTCAAAAACGACATTCACAGTATTTTTATTTTTTATTTTTCTTTTTTTTAGACAGAGTCTCGCTCTGTCACCCAGGCTGGAGTGCAGTGGCGCGATCTCAGCTGACTGCAACCTCTGCCTCCTGGGTTCAAGCGATTCTCCTGCCTCAGCCTCCCGAGTAGATGGGACCACAGGCACATGCCACCGTGCCTGGCTAATTTTTGTTTGTTTTTTTTTTTTTTTTTTTAGACAGAGTCTCGCTCTGTCACTCAGGCTGGAGTGCAGTGGCGTGATCTCGGTTCACTTCAAGCTCCACCTCCCAGGTTCATGCCATTCTCCGGCCTCGGCCTCCCAAGCAGATGGGACTACAGGGGCCCACCACCACGCCCGGCTAATTTTTTTGTATTTTTAGTAGAGATGGGGTTTTGCCATGTTGGCAGGCTGGTTTTGAACTCCTGATCTCAAGTGATGCTCCCGCCTCGGCCTCCCAAAGTGCTGGAATTACAGGCATGAGCCATCGCGCCTGGCTACAATATTTTTAAATTAAAAAATTACGGAGCTGTGTTTATAAAAATTATATGTGTGTAAAATATACTATTTTATGTGTATTTTTGTGTGTAAGAGAGAGACAGAGTGGGTTATGAATTAGGAAGCATATGTACCAAAATGTTAGGAGTAGTTATCTTTGGGTAATGAGATTATGAATGATTTTCACTTTCTTCATTATACCTTAATATATTATCATCTCAAAATTTACATCAGAATTCATTATAAGCTTTGCATTTTTATTTTTTTGAAACAGTCTCGCCCTGTCACCTAAGCTGGAGTGCAATGGTGTGATCTCAGCTTACTGTAACCTCTGCCTCCTAGCCTCAAGCAATCCTCCTGCTTCAACCTCCCTAGTAGCTGGGACCACAGGCACGTACCACCACACTCATGAGTTATTATGCCCCACCAGCTACTGCATTTTTAAAGACATAGAACTAAAAAATAATGAAAAATAACATGCTCTAAAAACTTTCCAAAAAGGAAAGATAAAAAATAAAATTCTTACTTAAGAAGGTAAATATGAGTCTATACTTATTTTAAAATGAATCACTAATTGATAAGAGTTTAGCAATCTACTTAATAAAGGAAGCATCTGGCACAAATCTGCCTAGTTTGGAAGGAGGGTAAGGATACAAAGTGACAACTTACCTATATAGCACGTCAGCTACAGGCAGGGACCCTAGATCTGTCTGTTTCTGTAATAGATGGACTGTATGGACGAAAGTTTTCAATGATCCCCTAAAAATAAAAGGAAGGAACAGTAAATCATCAAAATTTAAAGTCAAATAATTTAGGTTATTAATGCTAATTTAATTAACCACATGGAAAAGTTCCAAAATGTGTCTCTCTGCTTCTGCTGGTCAGATGATGTGTTGCAAAAAAAATACTTGATTATTAACTATCACCATTGGCTCATACACAAAGACACAATGAAAACAACACCATGCCAATTATGAAGAAGTTCTCCTTGCATTTGGAAAAGTAAACAACCCTGCCATAAAAGTTCAAAACATAAGGCTCGAGCACAAAGAACTTCTGGCTATTATGCTTGGTTACTGTATCACCAAGTCACCCTCTGGAGGATCATAGAGTCTAACAGTATTTCCAGGCTTGATTTGAAAATCTTATGCTAAGTTCATTCACTTGGAAAAACAGCTAACTAAACTCCATCACATTAAATATGACCAAAAGGAATATATTCAAATAAATAATGCTCTGTGCTGAGAGATTCTCCTTCTGTATCCCTCTGACTGCACATAGTTGTAATACTTGCAACAGGGCTCACCACTACCTGAATTCCTTGTGGTTTCCAAGACTCATGGCTCTGGGAAGTCTGTCATATGGTCAGCAAGATCTAAAAGAAGGTGCTTTTAAGATGCACAAGACTTACCTGGCCGCATCCCAAGTACAAATCACCACAAGAACACTTCCTGAACTAAATGATCGCCTGTATCAGATGGGCTGACTTCGACTTGCTGCCTTAGTCTCTTAGCCAAGGCTTTAATTGCTGGGTATCATATGCCTAAACGCCAATAGAAATGGAACACCTAACGCAGAACCAAGTAGGCCTAGAGTCTTCCTGTTAATTGCCCCTTTCACTATCTCTAGTTTCAGAGAATAAAAACAAAAGAAGAGCATTAATAGAAGGCAAGGAGGCAGCAGATAGAGTATAAAAACAAGTTGGAATCGGGACACATGGGTTCTAAAACCTGGCTCTGCCACTCACCAGCTGCACAATCTCAGTCCTGTCACCTAACTCCTATGATTTTTGCTTCTTCATCTGCCCAACAGGGACACTTTCCTGGGGAACAGTGAGGTTTAAAATAAAGAAGCAAAACCTTTAACATTTAGAAATTTTAGAACTATTAACCAACTCTAAGGAATTATTACCTGCCAGATTCAATCAGATTTATTTTTTTAAATGAGACAGGGTCTGGCTGGGTGCAGTGGCTCAGACCTGTAATCCCAGCACTTTGGGAGGCTGAGGCCCGAGGATTGCTTGAACCCAGGAGTTCAAGGTTGCAGTGAGCTATGATCACACCACTGCACTCCAGCCTGGGCAACAGAATGAGACCATGTCTTAAAAAAAAAAAAAAAGAGAGAGACAGGGTCTCATTACGTTGCCTAGACTGGTCTCGAACTCCTGGCCTCAAGAGATGCTCCTGTTTTAGCCTCCCAAAGTGCTGAAATTATAGACGTGAGCCACCATACCCAGCCTTCAATCAGATTTTAAGAGTAAAATGTAAAGTCCTTCCATGGCTCACAAGCCCCTGTGTGATCTGGGCCCTGCCAACCTCATCTCCTGCCCCTCTCCTTCTACCATCACGTTCCAGAAACTCTGCCCACTGTGCTGTCCCCTCAGAGACCCCCGAGCACAAGAAGAATGTCAGTTTTTGTCACTCGCCACTCCATTTACGTGGAACTCTCTGCCACTGGCTGCTTCTCACCATCCAGTGCCCAGTTCAAGTGTCACCTCTTCAGTAAGGCCTTCCCTGGCATCTCCAGCTAATGCTGGTCCCCACCTCCACAGTCATTCTCTATCAAAATATCTCTCTGTCTTTTCCTACAGTGAATATTCATCTCTACAATGATCTTTTACCTATATTTGTTGCTCACTGTCTGCCTCCCTCACTCTTATGTAAACTCTGCAATTTTAGGCACGGTCTACCTGCTCTCCACTGTATCCCCACCACCAAGAGAATGCCTTCCATGCAGTAAGTGATCAATAAGGTTTTGCAGAATGACTCACCCTGAGTCCATTCAACCGCAAGCTCTGTGAGGTAAGAAACCTAGAATCACTATATCCCTAAGACCAGGCAAGATTCCTGTACATCAGAAATGTTCAATAAATGTTAGTTGGTTGAATGAATAAACATCTTCATAATAATTTGGGGGAAGGGTTACTTTGTCTTTGAGAGCATCAACCCAAAAATTCAATAATATGCCACTAATAACTTTAGTAAGATGATCTAACACTGAAAAGCACATGACTTCTGAAGTCCAGAACGACATGATATTAGCAATAAATTGTAGGAACCATATAAAAAAAACCCAAGATGAATAAATAAATAAATACATCCATTTAAACATTTCTGCTGAATGAAATTTAGAATCTCCAGTACAGGAAGTAAGTTCAATAACTATTTTTGGTATAGACTGAATTTGGGTACATAATAAAAACGTGAGTTTTATGAACCAACAATTAATAACTTAAACTGTTTGAAACTAAAGAGTTGATAATTATTCCTAACATCCCAAATGTGTCTAAAGATAGTACTGTCTAAAAGCACATTTTATCAAATGGAATTTGCACAGTGATAACAGATCTCGGACTTGAAATTGTCTCTGCATATGCAGAAAATAAATCAATCCAACATAAAGCCTTTACAAGGAAACTTATTTCAGTACCACACAATGACTCTAGAATTAAGCACACGTCAGGATTCACAAACCACAGTTTTAGGGGATCTAAAACTAGGCTATGACAGCTTGCTTAGAGCAAAGAAACTTACAATAAATACTGGTGCCATTTTGCCTTAAAAAAACCCTTGAGATTCAATCATTTGAAGGTCAACTTTGAAACTATAAAGAGAAAAACAGGGCAAGAAGACTTATAACTAAGAACTTCATAATTATCCAAGAAGAATTCTCCTACAAATGTTTGTCTAAAAGAAAGAAGATCCCAACCAAGGAAAAAATTCTATGGAAGACAGACAGAATAGTGACACTAATCTGTCAGGATGTGGTCCTAACTGTTCTCTAGGGAATTAGTCTAGAGGAAAACAGGTAGTGAAACTTCTTTCTCACAAACAGATGCCAGTGATCATATGGGTCACTGGGTAGAAGAATGTATAAAATTCCTAGAAAAGCAACTCCAGGCCGGGCGGGGTGGCTCATGCCTATAATCCCAGCACTCTGGGAGGCCAAGGCCAGCAGATTGCTCGAGCTCAGGAGTTTGAGACCAGCCTCGGCAACAAGGGGAAACCCCGTCTCTACCAAAGATACAGAAAATTAGCCAGCCATGGTGGCAGATGCCTGTAGTCCCAGCTACTTGGGAGGCTGAGGTGGGAAGATCACAGTGAGCTGAGATCATGTCACTGCACTTCAGCCTGGTCTTTGAGAGCAAGACCCCATCTCAAAAAAAAAAAAAAAAAAAAAAAAAGAGAGGAGTAGGCCAGGCACAGTGGCTCATGCCTGTATCCCAGTACTTTCCGAGGCTGAGGTGGGCTGATCACTTGAGGTCAGGAATTTGAGACCAGTCTGGCCAACATGGTGAAACCTAATCTCTACTAAAAATACAAAAAAATTAGTTGGGCACCTGTAATCCCAGCTACTTGGGAGGCTGAGGCAGGAGAATCACTTGAATCTGGGAGGTGGAAGTTGTGGTGAGCCAAGATCATGCCACTGCACTCCAGCCTGGGTGACAGAGTGAGACTCTGTCTCAAAAAAAAAAGAAAAGAAAAGAGAAAAGCAAAAAGAAAAGCAACTGCAAGCATATTTCCTATTGATAGTGGGTTGATGACCTGCACATGAAGAACAGCATACAATTATTATCATTATTATTATTATTATTTATTTTTTTTTTTTTAAAGAAAAGTCTTGGTCTGTCGCCCAGGTTAGGGTACAGTGGCGCCAACTTGGCTCACTGCAACCTCCGCTTCCTGGGTTTAAACGATTCTCCTGCCTCAGCCTCCAGGTAGCTGGGATTACAGGCACCCATCACAACGCCCGGCTAATTTTTGTATTTTTAGTAGAGACAGGGTTTCACCATGTTGGCCAGGGCAGTCTAGAACTCCTGACCTCAAGTGATCTGCCCACCTCAGCCTCCCAAAGTGCTAGGATTACAAGCGTGAGCCACCGCTTCCGGCCATGTGTACTACTATTAAATCTAGATATA
Source organism: Hylobates moloch (assembly GCF_009828535.3). Classification (NCBI taxonomy): domain Eukaryota; kingdom Metazoa; phylum Chordata; class Mammalia; order Primates; family Hylobatidae; genus Hylobates; species Hylobates moloch. Next base: position 20,610,561 of record NW_026652287.1, on the reverse strand, counting down.
TACTGAGAAATCATCCAATTAAATTGATCAAAACAAGTATTAGGTCCAAAAATATAATTTGTGACCAATTTTGTGACTGAGTCCAGGTAAATAATAGCCCACTAGCTTGCTGATGTACGTCTTATAGACAAGCATGAAAAATTAATAGCTCTATAAATTTCTGACCATCCTCCTAGGAGAAGTAGACATAACATCCTCTGCTAACTACTTGATGTAAAACACTAACCGTCTAAGGGACAACTAGATATGTCAAGGGTTGATTCTCCATTTTCTGCTGTTTAAGATGTTATCATGGTATACCAGAAACAGAAAACATGAACTTTGGTTCCAGCTCAGGCACCTGGTGCCAAGTTTGGTGAAAGCATCTCATGCACTGTCAAGGCTGTGAAATTCAATACTGAAAGCAAAGAAGGACTTCTGAATGTTAAGACTTCTATCAAATATACTTGGCCACTTCTTCATTCACCCAACCCAGGTGGCAGTAGTCACAAGGTCACCAAATAATACATTCGATTTTCCTTACCTGGCACAAGCCAAAGCAACCAGGGCAGCAGCAGCATTTTCTTTTTGCTTATGTGGGATGTGTCGGCCTGTGTCAGAAGTCTCCTCTAGCCAAGAGCATAGCAAAGTTTCAATTCCATTGAGACAGTCAGCAGGCTCCTTGGTCAAGCTCAAAGGCTGGCAGTCACGAAGGCAGTTCAATAGCACCTCAGCAGTTATGTTACAGAGAGAGGGGTCTGTTCTACTCTGGGACTGAATAAGGGGGAAGACCAGCAGGAGCCCCATCCTTGATGTGAAGGGCGCTTGCTCAGGTTGCTGCAACAAGCCCTGGCGTTTGAGCAGAGCCAAAGTTTCCTCATCACCTGAACTTTCTCTTTCATGCTGTTCTTCTAAGGCCAGCTGGCGCTGGGCATTCCACAATCCTCGCAAGGCATTCAGGCGGTATTCCAGCAGCCGGGCATAGGCATTGCTCTGATTCCCACAAACAGAGCGCAAACGTTCTGCTAATTCCGATGGGTTCTTGGTCTCAAAGGTTAAAATCTAAGGAAAAAGACAGTGGAGAAGTGGGTAAATATTACTTTCACCAAAGTCATCTAAGGAAGAAAATATGTTTAATGATATCCCAAAATAGTCAACACCAAAAATTATTTTAATTACAATCAAACGGAAAACATATACTGTAAAGCCAGCTCTTTGCTAATGGAGTTGTTCTCCCTTTGGCTTTTCTGTTAATGCTTCTGTGAAAATTAGGATTAGACTTAATTGAAAGAGCCCAGATCATAAAAGAATATAGTTAAGTGTGAAAGTCAGAAATTAACTCCATAATTTATTTTAGAAAATTGAAGTATAAAGCCAGGCGTGGTGGCTCACGCCTGTAATCCCAACACTTTGGGAGGCTGAGGTGGGTGGATAGCTTGAGCCCAGCAGTTGGAAACCAGCCTGGGCAACATGGTGAAACCCTCTCTCTACCAAAAACACAAAAAATAGCCGGGCTTCATGGTGTGCACCCGTCGTTGCGGCTACTTGGGTGACTGGGGTGGGAGGATTGCTAAAACCCGGGAAGTAGAGGTGCAGTGAGCCATGACGGTGCCTGGGTGACAGAGTGAGACCCTGTCTCAAAAAATAATACTACAAAAAAAAGAAAAAAAATTGAAGCATAAACCTTTAGTAAATGATCTTGAGTTATAAATGTTAAGTTTCTAGGCCAGGCGCAGTGGCTCACGCCTGTAACCCCAGCACTTTGGGAGGCCGAGGTGGGCAGATCACGAGGTCAGGAGTTTGAGGCCAGCCTGGCCAACATGGTGAAACCCTATCTCTATTAAAAATACAAAAAACATTAGCCAGGCGTGGCGGCCCACGCCTGTAGTTCCAGCTACTCAGGAGCCTGAGGCAGAAGAATTGCTTGAACCGGGAGGTAGAGGTTGCAGTGAGCCAAGATCGCACCACTGCACTCCAGCCTGGGTGACAGAGTGAGACTCCGTCTCAAAAAAAAAAAAAAAAAGTTAAAGTTTCTAACTCCTATTGCCAGGCAGAGTACCGGTAAAAATGGAACCAAGTTTTATCTCTGTTCTTCAAAACCTAATATATATATTTAATAAATGATGGATTATTCATGGTTCTTTGGTTTTGAAGCATACCCCATTTTTTTTTTTTGAGATGGAGTCTTGCTCTGTCGCCCAGGCTGGAGTGCAGTGGCCGATCTCAGCTCACTGCAATCTCTACCTCCCAAGTTCAAGCAACTCTGCCTCAGCCTCCCTAGTAGCTGGGATTACAAGGGCGTGCCACCACGCCCGGCTAATTTTTGTATTTTTAGTAGAGATGAGGTTTTGCCACGTTGGCCAGGCTGGTCTCGAACTCCTGACCTCAGGTAATCTGCCCACCTTGGCCTCCCAAAGTGCTGGGATTACAGGCCTGAGCCACTATGCCTGGCCACATACGCCATTCATAATAGTGTTAACACATTATTTTAATGTGTGACATGGGATAGATTTATCCAATTCATATTAGATTGTTTTCTTGCCAAAACATACAATTATCAGGAGGCCTCCATTTTCAGCAGCTGGGGATAATAAAACCATTATATCTTCTATCAACTAAGAAAGGAACCAGCTCTCAAGATCAAACTAAATCTCAAGAATCAAACTAAATTTACAATGCAAAGAGTTTACACACATAAATTTGACTAGATCAAAATGAACAGACTACCGTAATCAACAAAGGAGGGCACTCTAGGCGCAAGCACACTGAAACAGATTATCAGACAATAGAGGTGCCTGGTTCACAGTAGACCAGAAAGTCAGGGTGGGAAGAGGCCTGGAACAAAAGCAAAGAAAATTCTGCCAGGTCTTTGGCACTGACATTAAGAAAGGTCATAGTGCAATTTATTTCCCTTACAAACTGGAAAAAAACTCTTTTATCTCAAATTTTGCCTTTAGAAATTTGTTATTAATATTTTAGCCCAATAAAATAACAAGAATTTCCAAAACAATGCAAACACTGTAATTGCCTTGCTTAGCTACATATGCAAATCACTGAATTGAATTGGAAAAAAGTTCACAATTTAAAAACAACAACACAAAAAGCAAAACAAAAGGAGCAAGAAGCTAAAGAAAAACAAAGATACGCTGAATTAGAAGCTGCTCAATTAGCAAAGGAGAAAGAACTGATAATTAGACAACAAGTATTATTGGCAAAGAAAGAAAAAGACATCCAAAAAAAAAAAAAACATTACAAACGAATGGCAAGCTAGGTGGGTGACATAGGCCTATACTCCCAGCTACTTGGGAGGCTGAGGCAGAAGGATTGCTTGAGCCCAGAAGTTCGAGGCTGCAGTGGCTATGATCATGCCTGTGAATAGCCACTGCACTCCAGCCTGAGCAACATAGTAAGACTTCATCTGCTAAAAAAAAAAAAAAAAGAAAAGAAAAGAAAAAGAAAGGCAAAAACTTCGAAACTCATCTAAGATCTGGAATCACTTTTCCAACAGTGAGGCAGGGTGGGTTAAAATGATGGAAGAAGGCCAGGTGTGGTGGCTCATGCCTGTAATCCTAGAACTTTGGGAAGCCAAGGCAGAAGGACTGCCTGAGGCCAGGAGGTCAAGGCTGCAGTGAGTTATGATGGCACCAGTGCACTCTAGCCTGGGTGACAGGGGGAGACCCTGTCTCAAAAAAGAAAAAAAAAGAAATGATGGAAGAAGTAGAAAAACTTTGTAATCAGCTTTAACTAGAAAGCTTAGAGTACTTGAATGAAACACATCATCTACAAAAGAAGTAGGAATGGCTGCTCTGAGAAAACAGAAGAAATAAAAGAACAAATTACAAAGGAGAAAGAGGAAGCTGGGGCTCGTATGTGATAGGCATCTAAGAATGCAGAGAAATAAACTGGCAGAGGTGGAAATGGCAGCAACAACTGGTAAGAAGATGATCTGCAGCTACAAGTTAAAGCTATGAATCTCTTCCCTGCTGGGATGAATTCAAGATGGGAAGTTGGGAAGTTATTGCTAATTACATCAACATACATTCTTCTACTGATGTTAAGACAACCACCAAAGGTGGTACAGGCAAAGCAAAGAGCCTCCAAAAATTGGACCCTCATCAAAAAGATGACAAACAAAAATGGCTTTTGATAAACTTTAAAAGGAACATTGCCTCAAGCAGACAATGAAACACCTTCAGAATGATTTTAAGGTCCATGCAACCACTTCACCCCTTGGACAATGAACAGAAGCTTTTTGAACAAGCTTTGAAAACATACCCAGTCAACACACCTGAAAGATGAGAGAAAACAGCACAAGCAGTACCTGGCAGGACAAAGAAAGGCTGCATGAAAAGATGCAAGGAACTTGCCAAGATGGTAAAAGCAAAGAAAGCTGCTCAAGAGCAAGTGTTGGCTGGGCGTGGTGGCTCACGCCTGTTATCCCAGCACTTAGGGAGGAGGAGGTGGGAGGATCACTCGAGGCCAGGAGTTCAAGACCAGCCTAGTAGTGAGACCTTGTCTCTAAAAATAAATAAATAAAATAAAATAAACAAAAAGAGCAAGGGTTGAATGCAGGTAGAGTTAAGAAATGACTTAATCTTTATTGGGTGTGTACTTTTATAATAAAACTGAAAATACTGTGAAAACAAACAAAACAACAAATTCCAATTCAAAAAATTAACTATAAGTATCTTAGTTAATTAATATGAAAAATATTCATAGTTTTAAAAAAATTCAGTGCCAGCTTATCAGATCTGATGTAATATCAGGATGCCATAAAATTTCAACCAACAACTTAACAAAGAAAAAAACTATTGATAAACACAACTACTTCAATGAATCTAATGGCATTTTGTTGAGAGAAGCCAATTTCCAAGGGTTATGTTCTGTATGATTTCATTTCTGTGACATTCTGGAAAAAAGAAAACTATGGTAATGGAGAATAGATTAATGGTTACCGGGGTTTAGGGGTAAGGGTAGGGTCTGACTACACAGGGATAGTATGAGGGAGTTTTTTTGGGGGGGTTGAAGGAATTGTTCCCAGTTGTGGTGGTGGTTACATGAATTAATAACGTGTTAAAATTCATAGAACTACACACCTCCCAAAAAAGGCCAGTTTGACTGTATGATAATTTTAAAAATTAAATAAAAAGGAAAAAAATTCCAACCAGACTACAGTTGTATTCAACTAGATGTCACTGGGTAAAGATATATTGAAAATAGTATCATTAAAAATAAAAATTAGAGGTATTTTTTACTGAGGTGCTCTTTCTTTTTTTTTGACAGGGTCTCACTCACCCAGGCTGGGGTGCAGTGGTGCAATCTTAGCTCACTGGAGCCTCAAGCTTCCCAGGCTCAGGTGGTCAATCATCCCACCTCAGCCTCCTGAGTAGCTGGGACTAGAGGCACGTGCCACTATGCAGCTAATTTTTTGTATTTTTTGTAGAGATGGGGGTCTCCCTATGTTGCCCAGGCTAGTCTTGAACTCCAGAGCTCAAGCGATCTGCCTGCCTCAGCCTCCCAAAGTCCTAAGAGTATAGGCGTGAGCCACTGCACTCAGCCACTTACTTAGTTTTTAATACAACCACATCAAACAAATAATGATTGATTAAATGTCCTTCACCATCAAGTAATATAAAACTGTATTTCCCTACCCTTTTATTTAGATTCACCAAACACACATTACCTTTTTGATTATTTTTCAGATGACAGCAGATAAAATAACTCAAGTTCCTTAAAAAATGATCACATTTCAAGGGCAACCACCTGCCTTGAAGCTGTTATCAAACTCAAGGAAGTCATACTGCCTATTTTCATTTGTTTTTTAGTGCTATTCCCCCAAAAAATCAGTAACCAGCCTCCACTATTACAATCAATAATGATTAATGAAATATTTTTCAATGATATGAAAAACTGCAAAATTTTAAATTTGATCATCTTCCCAGTCATAAACATCTAAACAAATTATAAGTTTTTGGCACTTTAAAAAAGCTTTTCTGTATTGTTATTTCTTCCACCCAAAACAACTCTTTTATATAAAATACCTACCTATGTACTCAACATACATTTTTATTTATGGTACACCGATCATCTACTTATGTTATATGAAGCAACTACTAAAAAAATTCAATATAGTCTTTTATTGAACTCAAATGACGAACAACTCAGTAACATAAAACAGGCCTATTTATTTTTATTATTAAACATGAGTACTTCTGAAATATGACATTTCATGGTACATAAAATGATGTGCATGACAAAATCTGTAGCTAACTCTAAATATTAATATAGCTTACAAAAATGACATAATATACTCTGCATTTTTCTGACCATTCTATTTTTACAAGTAGTCTAGTTATATTTAGCATTCAATTTAAAAGACAAGTACACTGAAAGAATTTGAGTTATAATATAATTAACCAAATATTATATAACATACACACTTAAACGACTGTTGTGTTTATTGATTTAGCAGTATCTAAAGCACACTATGCTTTCAGAAATCCATTAGGCTACTCAGCATTATCCATTTCAGGGGCCCCTTATGAAAACTCAGAACTGTTTGCTATGCCGCTGTTTTTTTAGAATTCTGAATTTTGAAGGTCATGGCCTAAAATCATTTTATAAAAAGACATCATACCTTTGGGTTTTTGTAAGTCAGCTATGGCACATCTATTCTGGTACTTATGAATATTAAATGATTTGTCTCAGATCCTCACATAAAACCACTGCTCTTGACCAAAATGTCATTAGAAATTTAATATTTTTCTCTTTAAAAAAGTAGAAAGCTATTTAAGGAAAAGGGAATATCCCTGTCATCCTTAATCAGAAGGGTTACTAACTGTACTTTGGTGATAATGCTAACGTTACCCTAATTAAGGGAATGACTGCCAAAGTAACTCACAGCCTTAATGTATTATTTTAATCACACATAACATATGTGTTTCGTTGCAGTTTTTTTTTTTCTTTTGAGACAGGCTGACTCCAGCAGCCTTGCTCTGTCACCCAGGCTGCTGGAGTGCAGTGGAACGATCATGGCTCACTGCAGCCTGAGCCTCTCAAGTAGCTGGAACCACAGGCCTGCACCACCACACTCCGTTAATTTTTGTATAGACAGGGTCTTGCTATGTTGCCCAGGCTAGTCTCAAACTCCTGGGCTCAAGCAATCCTCCTGCCTTGGCCTCCCAAAGTGATGGGATTGCAGGCATGAGCCACCGCACCTGGCCAACGTAAGTGTTTTTAAACTAAGGCAACAGTCATTCTGGAAAGTCTAATTGAATGTGGGTAAAATATTCTTTGCTGGCCAAATCTGGCTTTGAACAAGACTACAATATTTGATAGAAGAACAGAGTGGTCAGGCCAGCTGTGATGGCTCACGCCTGTAATCCCAACATTTTGGAAGGTTCAGGTGATCTTGAGGCCAGGAGTTTGAGACCAGCCTGAGCAACATGGCAAGACAGTCTCTACAAAATAAAAAATAATTAGCTGGGTGTGGTGGCATGCACCTATAGTCCCAGCTACCTAAAAGGCTGAGGCAGGAGGATTGCTTGAGCCCAAGAGTTCAAGGCTGCAGTGAGCTATGATCGCACCGCTGCATTCCAACCTGAGTGACAGAGTGAGACCCTGTTTCAAAACAAAAACAAAAACAAAAAAAACCAGACAATCAGATCATTTTAGCCAATTTACTAATTTATTTCCATTTTTTTCTGGGAAAATACTGGACAACACATACCAGCCAGCCATGATGTGAAATGTGAAATGCCAACCTGCATTTCAAATAAGTGTAGGAGTGAGGATAGGCATATAGACGCTTTTGAAGTGGTAGAGAATATTATATATACATATAAGGACATTAACTAATCATTAGCATAAACTACTATAATCCTGTAAGGATAAACATTGATTTCCATCTACTTTGCTGTTCAGAATAGCAGAGAGATAATTGTTGAAAAGGGTCAAGTAAGAAGCTAAAATCATCTTCTCATATATTTGAGCATATTTCTGAAAGAAATAGAAATTATATTTCTAGGAATTTGTCCTAAAGCAATATTCTAGAAGTAAGAAATACACAGAGATATTCATTGCAGTATTGTTTATTATAGTGAGAAAGGTAGAAGCAATCTCAATGTATAAAAAAGGAAGTGTTGGGCCAGGCGCGGTGGCTCATGCCTGTAATCCCAGCACTTTGGGAGGCCGAGGTGGGCAGATCATGAGGACAAGAGTTTGAGTCCAGCCTGGTGAAACCCCGTCTCTACTAAGAATACAAAAATTAGCTGGGTGTGGTGGCGCATGCCTGTAGTCCCAGCTACTCAGAAGGCTGAGGCAGGAGAATTGCTTGAACCCAGGAGGCGGAGGTTGCAGTGAGCCAAGATCGTGCCACTGCATTCCAGCCTGGGCGACAGAGCAAGACTCCATCTCGGGGAGGAGAAAAAAAGGAAGTGTTTAATTAAATTATAACATCTCAAAATGAAATATTAATGATTTTTTATTTATGTTAAATAAAACATTAAATTAAATCAAATCATTATATTAAATAAAAATCATTAAAACCACAATAAAAAGCAGTATAAAAATTGCATATGCCGTCTAATTAGGAGTCTGTAAAACACACTTGTTCAATTTTGAAATTAGTGTTTGTGATAATAGAAACATGGATGTTATTTTTTCTCTGTTTCAAAAACAACAGACTAATGACAAGTTACATTGTTTATACATAAGAAATGCTTAGAACTTCTGAGTTTCCAAAGACAAAAAAAAGAAAAGCAGTCATAACTAACACTGATAATTTTTCACACGCAAACGCTATCTTTAAATAACTGGTAGTCAAACAAATGGTGACACAAGTACCACAGGAAATGCTTTCCTTACATCAGTTCACTAGTCCCATCTGTTGTACTTTGGCAGCAGTTAATTTCAAATAATGTAGAGCTGATTATGTTCCTGGTTAGGACGGAAGACAGGACGGTAAACGGGAAAGACCCTGCAGATATTGGGAACTATCAATGAACAATAAAACCTTTCAATTTACAAAAGGAAATGATGTTTAAAACTCAGGGTCACTCAGGCTCTAAGCAGATGAATTATATTACTATACTCCCCAGTATGGGACATTAACCAATTCAATTCATTATATGAACCTGTCAGCATAAAAGGAATTTATACTTGGATTATTTTAAAGGAGATCGACTGGCTAGACTTGCAACCTCAATGTAAAATTTTTCATTTATTTATTTATTTATTTTTTTGAGAAGGGTCTTGCCCTGTCGTCCAGGCCGGAGTGCAGTGGTGCAATCTTGGCTTACTGCAACCTCCACTGTCTGGGCTCAAGTGATCCTCCCACCTCAGCCTCCTGGGTAGCTGGGACTACAGGCGCGCACCACTATGCCTAGCTAATTTTAAAATTTTTTTAGAGGTGGGGTTTCACCATGTTGTCTAGGCTGATCTCAAACTCCTGGGGTTCAAGCGATCCTCCTGCCTCAGCCTCCCAAAGTGCTACGATTACAGGCATGAGCCACCATGCCCTGCCAATACAAAACTTTTAAGTAAAGGCAGAATACTGAAACCCTCTCAAATGTTAGAATAGATGCTTAAACCTTTCTACAGATTTTTTCTACCATTTTTCACATAATGAAGACAGCAATCATAGCCAAATTGAATTGCACGTTGCAATCAACAAAGACTTGAAAGCTCTCATGTGAGCCAAGTAAGTACATCATGATGGGAGGGTGGAATTCTCTCTTACTGAAGCCCAAACCCAGGGTGGATCACTTATCAATTAAATTAGACCCTGAAGCTGCATGACCTTATCCAACTTGGAAATATGTGTTTATTCAAACTCACTTTCAATATCTCTTATTTGTAAAAAGGGTCTTAAACCTAACTGAGAATGATGATATTAAATTTCCACACTTTAATTCATGAGTTTTAGCCTCTAACTAGATGCCAAAACTGGAATGGACTCTGACTTCTTGCTAGATTTTTTAGTTTTGGCTAAGCCCTGCAAAACTTTCTCCAGCATATGGTGACTTTCCCAGATCTTCATATAACTGCTGGTGACAGCAGGATTGTCAGAATTGTGAGGACTCCAATACATAAGAAATTACTGTTCAAATTCTTTTACCATGAAAGTTCCATCTTGTTGTGGCCCCTGCCCAGTTTTGATCTTTTGTGCTGTCCGTTTGACCAGGGTTCTATTTTTCCATCTCCCTGCTCTTGTTGCCTGAATGCCTACCCGACTCAATGTAAATCCTACCTTTCAAAATTCAGCTCTGCTCCATCAAGACCTACTTTGAGAAACTCTGATTTCCTCTCTTTCTCTTCCCCTTTCCAAAACAGTTTCTCTGAGTTTTCACAGTACTGTATACATACTTCTTATCAGAAGGTCAGCTACAAACTATAAGGAAAAGTGTTTTAGCTGTTTTAATAAGAATGTATTGATTTGTTTTGGGGTTTTTTTTTTTTTTTAACAGAGTCTTGCTCTGTTGCCCAGGCTAGAGTGCAGTGGTGCAATCTCAGCTCATTGCAACCTCCGCCTCCTGGGTTCAAGCGATTCTCGTGCCTCAGCCTCCCGAGTAGCTGGGATTACAGACGTCCACCACAACATTGGGTTAATTTCTGTATTTTTGGTAGAGACAGGGTTTCGCCATGATGGCCAGGCTGGTCTCAAATTCCTGGCCTGAAGAGATCCACCCACCTCGGTGTCCCAAAGTGGTGGAATTACAGGCATGAGCCATCACACTTGGCCTATTGATTTGTTTTTAATAAATGGTATCTATAAAGGAAGTAGAGTGAGTGATATACAGAGCGGCTCTTGAGAGTTGGTCGGAGGCATCAAATCTATATCTAAAATTTCCTCCATGTTACAAAATAATTTTTTCATCAACATAAAATCTTGACAAAATAAATACAGATCATATACCTATGCTCAGTAATTAACAGAATATAATTTGGAGGTTGGGTACAGTGGCTCATGCCTATAATCTCAAAACTTGGGAAGGCCTAAGTGGTAGGATCAATTGCTTGGGCCCAGGAGTTTGAGACAAATCTGGGCAACATACTGAGACCCCATCTCTACTTTTTTTAATAAAAATATTTTTTAAAAATCAAAAATTTGGAGGACTAGTGGGGTGCAGTGGCTCACGCCTATAATACCAGCACTTTGAGAGGCCAAGGCAGGCAGATCACCTGAGGTCAGGAGTTCGAGACCAGCCTGACGAACACAGTGAAACCCCATCTCTATTAAAAATACAAAAATTAGCCAGGCGTGGTGATGGGTGCTTGTAATCCCAGCTACTGGGGACGCTGAGGCAGGAGAATCCCTTGAACCTGGGAGGCAGAGGTTGCGGTGGGAAGTTGCAGTGAGCTGAGATCGCACCACTGCACTCCAGCCTGGGCGACAGAGTGATACTTTGTCTCAAAAAAAAAAAAAAAAAAAAAAGGAAGACATAGGACTAAACTCTTCAAAATGGTTTGAATACTACTGTACATTTTATTATTAGGAGTATTTAGAGAAAGAAGATATTTCCACAAAATTTCTGCAGACTAACTTTATCTGTTGCTTGAATTACATACTTAATGTAAAGACTAATATAGTGCAACATATTCACCAAATGCTTGGCATAAATATATTATGGTAAGAAAATCACTATTGACAATTTTTAATACAAAACTATAACAAATTTAAAAAGGAAATTACACAACTCTGATACGTGTAATACTTACCACACTCCATTATGATGTTATTTATTTACAGTTTGTCTTCCCTTTCAACTGTGAGCCCCAAAAGGGGGAGACCATGTCATACTCATGTTTGTGTCCCCAGAGCTGAGCACAGTGTCTGGCACATAAGTGTTTGATAAATTAATGAATGAGAAGATAAATAAATTCCAAGAATAATCCTCTTAGGACTTACACCTGGTTTCCACTGTACATCTGAGTAATCCTCTCCCACATGGACTAATTTTACTTTTGCCTTCTGGAATGATGGAAAATAATCCTGTCTCTTCCACATAAGAACCTTTTAATTAGATGAAGAAAATACATGTGGTGAGGGGGAGGGGACATCAGAATATGATTTAAGGCAGCTGTTCTCAACCCTGGCTGAATATTAGAATTGTTTTGACAGCTTTTAAACAAGAGTAGTGAGTTGGTCCCACCCCGGTCTGGTTACCTCAGAATATCTGAGGATGGGGCCTAGGCGTCAGTTTTTTGTTTCGGTGTGTTTTGGCTTTTTGTTTTTTTTTTTTTTTGAGATGGGGTCTCGCTCTGTCACCCAGGCTGGAGTCCACTGGCACGATCTCGACTCATGCAACTGCCGCCTCCCGGATTCAAGTGCTTCTCATGCCTCAATCTCCCTAGTAGCTGGGACTACAGGTACGTGCCACCACGCCCAGCTATTTTTTGTATTTTTAGTAAAGACAGGGTTTCACCATGTTGGCCAGGATGGTCTTGAACTCCTGACCTCAGGTGATCCTCCTGCCTTGGCCTCCCAAAGTGCTGGGATTACAGGCATGAGCCACCACACCTAGTCCAGCATCAGTTTTTTAAACCCCACAGGTGAATCCAATGTTCAGCCAAGATTTCGAACCACGGAGTTGGGGGAACTAGGTTCTATGCCAGCCTCTGCAAATAACTCTCCCTCCCCTTAGGCATTTTACTTCAGGTCTCTCAATCTGTACTTCTGCATCATAAAACGAGGGTAGCACCTCCCTTCATTTTACACAGTTGTTAAAATCTAAGGAGATCATGTACAGTCAACGCTCTGAAAAAGTTGAAACTGTTAAATAATTGTTATGACATTAAAGATACTCTTTCCATGTTTTAGACCAGATCACCAACAAGAAAGGGAATTTTTCCTGATCGTCATACAACAAAGACCTGACTAGATAAAAGCTGGGAGAGCCAGGGGTGGTGTAAGTGAGGTTTGAGTTAAACACAAGCTTCATTTGAGCCAACACTGTTTTCAAAAGCTAACGCAATCTTAAAATGCATCAGTAGAATTCCAGTGTCAGGGACAAGGGAGGTAATAATCCCATTTATATTCTGCAATGGTCAAACTATAACTGAAATATCCTGTTCAGTTCCAAGTACCTCATTTTAAGAAGTCATTAAGAGACCAGAGTGTGTCCAGAAGATGATTTGACTAATCTGGAAATCATGTCACATGAGAAATGGTTAAGGAACTGGGGATGCGTGGCCTGCAAAAGAGACGGGTGGGAAGGGGGAGCTGTCTCCCTAACACTGAAGGGCTGTCATGTGGAAGAGGAAGACCTATTCTCTATTACACTAGAAGCAGAAATAGGAAGTTACTGGTATGCACAAAGCATAATAAAGAACTTTGATAATATGTCACTCAAACAGTGTGCATCAAAATCCCTGGATGTGGTCACTTTATACAGATTCCTGGGGCAGGGAGTGGTGGCTCACACCTATAATCCCAGCACTTTCAGGGGCTGAGGCAGGCAGATCACCTAAGGTTGGGAGTTTGAGACCAGCCTGGCCAACATGGTGAAACCCCATGTCTACTAAAAATACAAAAATTAGCCAGTCCTGGTGGCATGAGCCTGTAATCCCAGCTACTGGGCAGGCTGAGGCAGGAGAATCGATCACTCGAACCCAGGAGGTGGAGGTTGCAGTGTGCCAAGATCGTGCCACTGCACTCCAGCCTGGGTGACAGAGTAAGACTCTGTCTCAAAAAAAAAAAAAAAAAAAAAAAAAAAGATTCCTGGAATCCATTTCTAAAGATTTTTCCAGAGGTCTAGGATATTGCCCTGGAATCTGCATTTAAGTAAGCTCCTTGGGTGACTTTAGGGACTCCTTTTATAAAAAATAATATAATCTTTATTAAAGGTTTGTTGTAACATAATTCACGTACCATAAAATTCATCCACCTAAAATATAATTCAATGGCCTTTAGTATAATATAGTCACATTTCAGAACATTTTCATCACACACCCCCACCCTACGGCAAAAAAAAAAAACAAAAAAAAAAAACCCTGAACTTATTAGCAGTCACTCTCCATTTTCCCCAAATCTCCCAGCCCTTGGCAACCACTATTCTATTTTCTATATTTATAGATTTGCCTATTCTTTACATTTCATATAAATGGAATCATATTATGTGAGGTCTTTTGTAATTGGTCTCTTTCTCTTAGTATACTGTTTTCAAGGGTCATCCATATTTTAACATGTGTCAATATTTCATTACTTTTGTTGCTGAATAAAATTCCATTGTATAGCTAGACCACATTTTATTTATCCATTCATCAGTTGATGGACATTTTAATTGTTTTCATTTTTTGGCTATTACAAATAATGCTGCTATGAACATTCATGCACAGGTTATATAGACATGTTTCCATCCCCCTTGTGTAAATACCTAAAAATGGAACAGCTGAGTCATATGTTAACTCTATGTTTACCAGCTAGAGGAAATGCTAGACTGTTTTCCTAGATGGCTGCACCATTTTACATTCCCACCAGCAACACATGAGGATTTTAATTTCTCCACATCTTTGGTGTCACTCGTTATTATGTATTTCTGATTACAGTCATCCTAGTGGGTGTGAAGTGGTATGTTCATGTAGTTTTAACTTGCATTTCTCTAATGGGTAATGACGTTGAGCATCACATCTTTTAATGGGCTTATTGGCCATTTGTATATCTTCTTTAGAAAAAAAATTATCCATTTTGAGAAACAATGATATTGCCAGATTAGTATGGACAATAGAGGCCAGACATGGTGGCTCATGCCTGTAATTCCAGCACTTTGGGAGGCCAAGAAGGGAGGACTGCTTGAGCCCACGAGTTCAAGACCGGGGCAACAAAGCAAAATCCCTGTATCTATTAAACAAACAAACAAAAAAAGCACAATAATGCAAGGGACAGAAAAACATCAAATGTTTAAATCCACAAGTTCATACTCTTACAAAAAGGAAAATTATCACTAGAGGACGTTGGCAAACCAATTCATTATTTTGAAAATTGCTTAATATAAGGAGAAATGCAAACATTTATCCTGATTTCTCATATGTATTCTACACCTAGGTAAGCAAATGGCTGATGAGAGAAAACTTCACTTTAAGTAAGTGGGGCCAGGTGCGGTGGCTCATGTCTGTAACCCCAGCACTTTGGGACCCCGAGGTGGGTGGATCACCTGAGGTCAGGAGTTCAATACCAGTCTGGCCAACATGGTGAAACCCCATCTCTACTAAAAAACACAAAAATTAGCTGGGTGTGGTGGTGTGTGCCTGTAGTCCCAGCCACTTGGGAGGCTGAGGCAGGAGAATCGCTTGAATCCGGGAGGTGGAGGTTGCAGTGGGCCGAGATCACGCCACTGCACTCCAGCCTGGGCGACAGAGATAGACTCCCTCTTAAATAAATAAATAAGTAAAAGTGGGAGAAAATCTTCACAATCTATACATCTGACAAAGGACTAGTATCCAGAATCTACAATGAACCCAAACAAATTGGCAAGAAAAAAACAAACAATCCCATCAAAAAGTGGACTAAGGACATGAATGGACAATTCTCAAAAGAAGATACACAAATGGCCAACAAACATATGAAAAAATGCTCAACATCACTAATGATCAGGGAAATGCAAATCAAAACCACAATGTCATACCACCTCACTCCTGCAAGAATGGCCATAATCGGCCAGGCACGGTGGCTCACACCTGTAATCCCAGCACTTTGGGAGGCCGAGGCAGGCAGATCATGAGGTCAGGAGTTCGAGACCAGCCTGGTCAACACAGTAACCCCGTCTCTACTAAAAATACAAAAAAAAAAAAAAAATTAGCCAGCATGGTGGTGGGTGCCTGTAATTCCAGCTACTCGAGAGGCTGAGGCAGGAGAATTGCTTGAACCTGGGAGGCAGAGGTTGCAGTGAGCAGAGATCCTGCCATTGCAGTCCAGCCTGGGTGACAAGAGGGAAACTCTATCTCAAAAAAAAAAGAAGCCATAATCAAAAAAATCAAAAAGTAATACATGTAGGCATGGATGTGGTGAACAAGGAACACTTCTACATTGCTGGTGGTAATGTAAACTAGTACAACCACTATGGAAAACAGTGTGGAGATTCCTTAAAGAACTAAAAGTAGAATTACCATTTGATCCAGCAATCCCACTACTGCATATCTACCCAGAAGAAAAGAAGTCATTATACAAAAAAGATACTTGCACATGCATGTTTATAGCAGCACAATTTGCAATTGCAAAAATGTGCCACCCACCCAAATGCCCATCAATCAACAAGTGGATAAAGAAACTGTGGTGTGTATATATATGTATATACATATATATACATATATATACACACACAATGGAATACTACTCAGCCATAAAAAGGAATGAATTAATGGCATTTGCAGCAACCTGGATGGGACTGGAGACTATTATTCTAAGTGAAGTAACTCAGGAATGTAAAACCAAACATTGTATGTTCTCACTCATAAGTGGGAGCTAAGCTATGAGGATGCAAAGGCATAAGAATGACACAATGGGGTTTGGAGACTCAAGGGGTGGGAAGTGGGTGAAGGATAAAAGACTACAAATTGGGGCTCACGCCTGTAATCCCAGCACTTTGGGAGGCTGAGGCGGGCAGATCACGAGGTCAGGAGTTCGAGACCAGCCTGGCCAACAAGGTGAAAACCTGTCTCTAAAAATACAAAAATTAGCTGGGCACAGTGGTGCGTGCCTGTAGTCCCAGCTACTCGAGAGGCTGAGGCAGGAGAATTGCTTGAACCCAGGAAGCGGAGGTTGCAGTGAGCCAAGATCATGCCACTGCACTCCAGTCTAGGCGACAGAGTGAGACTGTCTCAAAAAAAAAAAAAAAAAAAAAAAAAGACTCTAAATTGGGTGCAGCGTATACTGCTCAGATGATGGGTGCACCAAAACCTCACAAATCACCACTAATGAACTTACTCATGGAACCAAGCACAACCTGTTCCCCAATAACCTATGGAAATAAAAAATGAAAATAAATAAATAAATAAGTGTTCTAGTTAATAAGTGAAAGACAGACAATCATTGTTTTGCAATCTCTACCGATTTAATAGATTTAGGCAGTGAGCTTTAGCAGCTGCAAACATCACAAAAAGAGACAAGCAGACATTATGTGTGCGCTGATGAAGTTATACACCATCACCCATGAAGAAGTCTTGGGAAAAAAAAATCAAACCTGAGTGGTACTAAATCATGGTCTAGAGATCCAAATATGAATTTACAGAAAATAGTGAACACAGAAAAAACATATTAAACTATATCATGAGGATGAAATAAGCAAAATCTAGACTGCAGAAAACAAGACAAATAACCAATTTTCTTCGACAAATAAACTGCAAGGCAGAAAGTTTGTTTGTGGCGGGAAAGAATTATAGTTTAAAAAACATAGCCGGGAGCAGTGGCTCATGCTTGTAATCCCAGCACTTTGGGAGGCTGAGGTGGGCGGATCACCTGAGGTCAGGAGTTCAAGACCAGCCTCAACATGGAGAAACCCATCTCTACTAAAAATACAAAATTAGCAGGGCGTGGTGGTGCATACCTGTAATCCCTGCTACTCGGGAGGCTGAGGCAGGAGAATTGCTTGAACCTGGGAGGCGGAGGCTGTGGTGAGCCGAGATCGCACCACTGCACTCCAAACTGGGCAACACGAGCAAAACTCCATCTCAAAAAAAAAAACATTGGCTGGGCACGGTGGCTCATGCCTGTAATCCCAGCACTTTGAGAGGGCAAGGTGGGTGGATCACCTGAGGTCAGGAGTTCGAGACCAGCCTGGCCAACACAGTGAAACCCCGTCTCTACTAAAAATACAAAAATTAGCCGGGCGTGGTGGCACATGCCTGTAATCCCAGCTACTTGGGAGGCTGAGGCAGGAGAATCGCTTGAATCCAGGAGGCAGAGGTTGCAGTGAGCCAAGATCGCGCCACTGCACTCCAGCCTGGGACAGGGTAAGACTCTGTCTCAAAAAACAAAACAAAACAAAACAAACAAACAAAAAATCAACCAATCTCAGTATGTGTGCCTTATTTAGACTCTGATTCAAACAGCCGTTTTAAAAAATTGGCACAATTAGACCAGGCGCAGTGGCTCACCCCTGTAATCCCAGCACTTTGGGAGGCCGAGGCAGGTGGATCACAAGGTCGGGAGATCAAGACCATCCTGGCTAACACGGTGAAACCCTTTCTCTACTAAAAATACAAAAAATTAGCTGGGCATGGTGGCAGGCGCCTGTAGTCCCAGCTACTCAGGAGGCTGAGGCAGGAAAATGGCGTGAACCTGGGAGGCGGAGCTTGCAGTGAGCCGAGATCGTGCCACTGCACTCCAACCTGGGCAACAGAGCAAGACTCCGTCTCAAAAAAAGAAAAAAAGTTAGCGCAATTATAAAAATTGGAAATTTGAATACTGTCAATATATTTAATTATATTAAATAATTATTGTTAATTTTAAAAGATATGATTGATTGTGGTTATGTTTTAAAAGGAGTACTCATCTTTTGATATATACTTAAATATTTATAGATAAGATAACATGTAATGGATTTACTTCAAAGTAATATGGGAATAACGTGGGAAAGAGAGAAGTAGGTAGAAGTACAAATGAAATAAGATTAGCCACGAGCTGATAATTGTTGAACTTGCTGATGGGTACATAAGGGTTTATTACGTGACTTCACCTACTCTTACGTATTTTTACAATTTTCCAAATTTGTTATAATAAGTTTTTTAACAAAAGCTTGTCAAAAACGAAATAGGGTATATTGAATGATTATGATCACTGGCTGTGATCAAGAAGAAACTGGTAGCCTTTTATGATAGTTCTTGTAATGTAAATGACACACAAGAATTTTTTCTTCCAATGCTAGGAAGCTATTAAAATCAGCAGCCTTTTAAAACAGGCCTAGCTAAATCACCTCAATTCACCACTTAGTTTTGCAGATAGAAACTTTGAGACTCAAAACTGTTTATAAACAACTAATATTAATTCAGTTTCCTTAGAAGTAAATATATTTGTTTAAATGACTTACCTCTAAGGCAAACAAATTAATCAAATGAGAAAATGCATTTAAAACTTTTAAGTGTCAAATGCAATTCACCTCTAAGGTCCAATTATTGTTAGCATGAGCAATATTTTTATCATCAAATGATGTACTTCATGAGACAAGGGGGTAATACATTTTCTGGGATTAACAACTAACATCTGTTCCCTCAAAATATATGCACAAATATACTATCTAATTGAGCAGAAAGGTTAGAGTTATCAGAAAGACAGAAACAGAAAAAAACTCTTACCAATCTATGTTTAGCCAAAAAATATTTTGTAGGATGGCATAGAGTAAAACTACAAATAAACAAAACAGAAACAAAAGAGTATGCCAATTCACGTAATGAGTACCAACAAATCACTGGATTACTTTCTGGAGAGAAGAAAGAATGTGTGCAGAAAATATTAACTGGTTGATGGATGAGGCAAGTGAAATAATAGTTATAATGCATTATCTACAACATATGCATAAACTTAACCAAATCCCTCGACTTCATTACTACAGTATTCAACACTACAGTATTAACAGTTTTACTTTCTTATTAATATACTCCATTATTTCTTGTTTTTGCATTCCAAACTAAATTTTTTTAAATTTACACTAGTTTTACAGAATTGCTTAGTAAAAATCTCCTGCTGGAAAAATGTTGAAAGAATGTGGATCAATTCTTTGACACTCCTGGTGGAAATAGAAATTGGTGCAAAAACCTTGGAAATCAATTTATCCAATTATGCTGAAAATGCATTATATTAGTTTCCTGTGCCTACTGTAACAAATCACCATGAATTTTGTGGCTTAAAACACCAGATATTTATTCTCTCACAGTTCTGGAGGCTAGAAGTCTGAAATCGGTATCACTGGGCTGTGTAATCGAAGTGTGGGCAGGGCTGCACTCCCTCCAGGGGCTCTAGGAAAGAATCGGTTTCTTGCTTCTTCCAGCTCCTGTTGGCTGACAGCATTCCCTGGTTTGTGGCCGCATAACTTTAATCTCTTCTTTGTGTAATCTCTCTCTGCCTCTCTCTTATGCAGACACTTATGATTGCATTTAAATACTGATGATTCCACATCTACAAAGACCCTTTCTCTGTATGTGTTAGGCCATTCTTGCATTGCTATAAAGAAATACCTGAGGCCGGGCACAGTGGCTCACGCCTGTAATTCTACTTTGGGAGGCTGAGGTGGGCAGATCACTGGAGGCCAGGAATTCGAGACCAGCCTGGCCAACATGGTGAAACCCCATCTCTACTAAAAATACAAAAATTAGCCAGACGTGGTGGTGTGTGCCTGTAGTCACAGTTACTCAGGAGGCTGAGGCAGAGAATCGCTTGAACCCAGGAGGTGCAGGTTGGAGTGACCCAAGATCATGCCACTACACTCCAGCCTGGGTGACAGAGTGAGACTCTATCTCAAAAAAAAAAAAAAAAAAGAAAGAAAGAAAGAAAAAAGACATACCTGAGACTCGGTAATTTATACAGAAAAGAGGTTTAATTGGCTCACAGTTCTGCAGGCTGTACAGAAAGCATGGTGCCAGCATCTGCTTGGCTTCTAGGGAGGCCTTACGGAGCTTTTACTTGTGGAGGAAGGCGAAGCGGGAGCAGGAATCTCTCACATGGCAGAGTGGGAGCAAGAGAGAGTTAGGAGGAGGTGCCACATACTTTAAAAAAAACAGATCTTCTGAGAAGTCACTCACCAGTGAGGACAGCACCAAGAATATGCCCCTACGACCCAAACACCTCCCATCAGGCCCAACCCCCAACACTGGGGATTACAATTTAACATGAGATTTGGTAGGGACATATATTCAAACTACATCACCATATAGGATAACATTTACAGGTTGCAGGGACTAGACTACAATCCATCAGTCCACTCCTAGGTAATTCCCTATAGATATTCTTGCACATGACCACCAGATGACAAGAACAAGAATATTCGTAGCAACACTGTTTATAATATCAAAAAGTGGAAACAACCCAAAAATCCACCACCAGGAGAATGGGTACACTGTGTCATAGTTATATAATCCAAAATTATGCAGCAGTGAAAATAAATGAAGTATAGTGACACATATCAACACGGAAGAATCATATAACGCATGCAGGGTCCAAGAAAATGCAAGTCACAAAAAAATACACATGACATACTACATTTATATAATAAAGTCTTAAAACACACAAAACTAAAATAAGCCCTATATTGGTTAGGGCTATATGCATAATATGATAAAATAATAAAAAGCAAAAGAAAAACAAAATTCAGAAGGGCAGTTTCCTATGTGGAAGAAAGGGAGTGTTGGTCTTGTACAGCTGACCAGGAGCTTTAAACGTACTAGTAAGGGTCTGTATCTTAACTGGATGGTAGGATCACAGGAAAATAAGGGGTGTGTGTGTGTGTGTGTATGTTTGTGTGTGTGTATTTAAAAGGGCTACCCAAAAGATAGAGATACACAAACATGCACATACACATCCACTCAGACCTTTTAAATACAGACAGTCCCTGACTTACGATATGCTTACATCTAGATAAACCTACCATAAGTGGAAAATATAAACTGAAAACACACTTTCAGCTGGGCACAGTGGCTCATGCCTATAATCCCAGCACTCTGGGAGGCCAAGGCAGGTGGATTACCTAAGGTCAGGAGTTCGAGACCAGCCTGGCCAACATGGTGAAACCCCGTCTCTACAAAATATACAAAAATTAGCCGGGCATGGTGGCACACACCTGTAATCCCAGCTACTCGGGAAGCTGAGGCAGGAGAATTGTTTGAACCCGGGAGGCAATGGTTGCAGTGAGCCAAGATTGCACCACTGCACTCCAGCCTAGGTGACAGAGTGAGACTCAAAAAAAAAAAAAAAAGAAAAGAAAAGAAAACCCACTTTCAACTTAGAGTATTTTCAATTTATGATGGGTTTTTCAGGATGTAATTCATCATAAGTCAAAGAACATCTGTATATGATATAATTAATAATAAAAAATTGTAATTCCTATTGGTTATTATTCTAGTACTGGAAAGCAGACTAAGATCACTATCCCCACTGCTGATAAGCATGAAATGGTTTCTCTAGAGATGTGGCTCTATCACTGTATAATGAAAGTATTCCCAGTGCAAGGTGTGATGAGCCCAAGTGCTTCACATTTTTAGGAACAGTGTGAGCTGATGCACAAGCTACACTTGGGGTGATGCTGCAATCAGCTCTGCCTCTGGAAGGAGCTATTGCTTGTCTGGGGGAGACTAAAGCCTAGACCAGGGGCTCTCCCATTGAGGTGGGAGGGAGAAACTGTCTTCCAGGTGGCATCTGGCAAGGTCTAGAGATATTTTTGGTTGTCACAAGTATAGACGAGCTACTGGCACCTAGTGGGTAGAGACCAGGGATACTGCTAATATCCTACAATGCACAGGACAGCCCCACAGCAAAGAATGATCTGGCTCAAAATGTCAATAGTACTGAGGATGAGAACGCCTGGTCTATGGTGACTCCCTTGATAGAGTGTGTGCAGTCAGGCTAACTATTGCCATCTGACATTAAGTACAACAATACAATCTCTCATAAAAGATACAGAAAGCCCCTGTTTGCAAAATTTATCAATCCTCAGAATTGTGCATAGGAACGATTCTATTCATATGCCGAATTTGACAAATTTTACATATAATTATTAGGTACCAGAAGGATGCTGATAGACTGCATGCTCAAGGGTGGGGATTTACATTCATTCATCTTTATATCTTCTGCATTCAAACCTCAATGTGTCTTGAATTGTTTCTCCTGAAATAAGGCACAAAACACAACACCTGGCACAAGGTAAGCACTCAATAACATTTACTAATATTATTTTTAAAAAATCTTTTTCAAATTAACTCTAAACTCTTATCAGTATAGCTTACAGCTTTGTCTATTTTGCTCACCGGTGTATCACAAGTGCCAGAGAAATTGGCACATAATAGATGCTAGACAAATATTTATTGAATGAGCAACTGATTAAAAATGCTACCTGTCAGTGCACGTACATTAAAAATGCCACCTGCGGGGGGAGGGGGGAGGGACAGCATTAGGAGATACACCTAATGCTAAATGACGAGTTAATGGGTGCAGGAAATCAACATGGCACATGGATACATATGTAACAAACCTGCACATTGTGCACCTGTACCCTAAAACCCTAAAGTATAAAAAAAAAAAAAAAAAAAAAAACAGAAAAAAAAAAAAAAATGCCACCTGCTAGTGAACATACATGCTCCCCCAAACAAGACAAACAAACTACAGAAAGAGCAACAGACACAATAAGGCACCACTTCCAAATGCACTCCCAGGTCAGCACTTCTATTTGAGACTTCTGACCCTTCACCTTTTTTAAGATCAGAGGCATTAACCTGTGCCTCTAAACCTGTGGTTTGTAACTGGCTGAATGTGAATATGCATCCAGTGACTACTCAATAAAAATTCCCAATAACTATGGCTGACCACTAAGTCCCTCTAAGAAACATGAGAAATGTTACCTATTTTATGCCACTGAATCTTGCCCTTCCTGTCAATTCCTGCTCACAGCTGTGCCTGACTAATTAAAACTCCCTGGAAACCTCGTCTATCGCTTTACCGGTTATTTCTTCTGCTACATCAAAAGACTGCACTTTAGAATTCAAATCCATCTGTCTCCCTCAGTCTGCAAAGAACAAATGTTCAGAAAAACTAACCGACTAGCTAAAATTAAATGTACCTTTCCCAGCTAAGACTTAATATGTGTTGGGGGCAGGGAGCAAGCAATCTAAGGATAAACCACTAAAAAGAAGATAAAACAAAGCTTAACCATATTAGATAGTACTTAGATAGTCATTCAACTCCCATCTTAGCAGACCAGGGACAAATCCAGAAATTCTTGGTTGAAATGGATTTATATCCAAAGGCAAAATTTTCTGGTGAAGCTACTATATGTCAAACACTGCTCACCCAAAATAATATGACTCTAGACCCCAAAGGTTTGCTCATCCATTTTCCTCTCATTTGGACCTCAGAAAGCCTAAATTGGCTCATAATCTATAGCTTCACTTTTTGATATATGAAATGATTTATTGTCGAAGGCTAACTATTGCCATCTGACATTAAGTACAATACAATCTCTCACAAAAGGATTTATTGTTGAACTATTGGTCCTATCCCATGATCAGAAAAACACTAAAGGCCGGGCATGGTGGCTCACACCTGTAATCCTAACACCTTGGGAGGCCAAGGCAAGAGGATTGCTTGAGCCTGGGAGTTCAAAACCAGCCTGATCAACACAGCAAGATCCTGTTTTCAACAAAAAAACTAAAAATTAGCCAGTTGTAATAGTGCATGCCTGTAGTCCTACATGCTCAGGAGGCTGAGGTGGGAGGATCGCTTGAGCCTAAGAGTTTGAGGCTGCAGTGAGCAATGACCATACCACTGCACTCCAGCCTGGGTGACAGAGTAAGACCCTGTCTATTTAAAAACAAACAAACAAACAAACAAAAAACAAGAAGAAATGTAATCTAGTTTTTATGACCTTTCTTTGGAACCTATAACTTCAAACTTCTAAGAATTGTTTCAACTATTAAAGCAAAATATATAAAATTGCCTGATCTTAATGCTGCTTTTACTATCACATCTGAGTTATAGTTCTGCCTAGAAGTAATTACAGGATGAATACATGAAAATATTCTACAACACTGAAAAAAACTCTAGTGCAAAATGGATTTTAAGGAAGAAGTTGCCTCTGTGAGATCTGATTAAATTTTTGCTGCCAAAACCATGTATGCCAAATTATACCATTTCATACCTATCTTCTGTGATGTCACAAGACATCTAAAGTTCAACTTCTCTTTCCAATATGCTTTTTCACCAAAGAAATCCTTTCCCTAGTAAGCAATGTAACAGTTAAAATGAAGCATAAATCACAACCAAAAAATTTTACATCTTAGAAAGTTCCTTCAAAAACACTGTAATTTATTACACTGATGCACATGTAATTTACAACACTCTAACACTCAGAGGTTACTAGTAAAATGAAACAAGGTTCCTTCTTTTATGTTCAAAATCATATAACTGTACAATTTTAGAATTTCACAAAAACTCCTAAAGCTACAGCAAAATCACCTCCAAAGACATGTCAAATCTTTTTTTATTACACTGGAAATCTGCTGTACCAAATGTAACAGAAAATAAATGTACAACCACTTAGGCTTAAAAATATTTTTGTTACATAAATATGTTGTAAAAGGTTTAACCTGCATCCTTGATGTCCCAGAGCACATAGGTAGCATTCTTTCAAAACTATCCTTCAAATTATTTGACATTCTATTTCTTTGAACTCTATTTCTAAATAAATTAAACAGCAGGTTCCAAATGCAATTCAATAAGCTTTATGTATGACATGGCTTCTGATGTACAAAGCAGTAATATGCACTGCAAGGATTAAAAAACATTTGAAGGTACAAAAATATTGAACACTGTTTGTATTAGAGAAAAAACTGAGGCTGTGCATGGTGGCTCAGGTCTGTAATCCCAGCACTTGGGGAGACCAGGGAGGGAGGATCATCTGAGGTGAGGAGTTTGAGACTAGCCTGGGCAACACGGCAAGACCCCACCTCTACGAAAAAAAATTAAAATTAGCTGGGCGTGATGGTACACGCCTGTAGTCTTAGCTACATGAAAGGCTGAAGCGGGAGGATTTCTTGAGGCCAGGAGTTCAAGGCTCCAGTGAGCTATGATCATGCCACTATACTGCAGCCTGGGCAAGAGAGAGAGACCGACCCCATCTCTTGGAAAAAAAAAAAAAGTGAAATCAACCTAAAATATTTACCAACAGGAGAAGGGCTAAATCACCTGTGAGGAAGCTAAAAAATAAAGAGGCTGAATGATATACATGTGAACAAAGCTGAGGCCAGATATTGAGTGAAAAAAACAAGTTGCAAAAATATGCATATAACAACACTGACATTTTAAAAAAGACAATACTGTATAAATAGCTCTGATAGGTAGCATCTTCAGGTTTTGTGACTGAACAAGCTGAGAGTTGAGAAGAACTTGCCTGGAGGAAGCCAACTATGGCAGAGAGGAAAATGGAATGGGTTTTGAATAGGGCTTAATGTGAATCCTAAATCTCTCTCTACAAAGCTTCCTAAGGCAAGTCTGTAGATCACCGAACAATTTTTAGTAATAAATTTTGATTTCCATTCATTTAAAACTGTAAGGGACAACTTCTAGAATTTTAACTCCAAGTATTTCCAACCTTTAATGGCTTTAAGGAGAAAAATCAACAACAACTACAGAAATATCCTAGAATGTCCTGTTTTAGCAAAACTCTAAAACTGAAAACCAAAAACTGCAGGGGTGTTAATAAATTGGTCCTCTGGTTTCTGTAACAATTCAGATGAGTGTTACGCATAAAGAACATGACCTGGTAAACTGCCACACTATAAGAAACTAAACAAGCCATCCAACACCTCTGTTCAAAATACAAACTCCAAAACTAGCTTAACTCAAGAGCTCACAAAAAGGTCAACAGGGCAGAGGCACATAAGTATAAACACAGAAGAGGGTAGACTAGGGGGAAGATGGCAGTAGGTCTCTGGACTGTCTTGAGGTTTTCCTATCACATATAAAATGTTTGGATTAAGAAAAAAATCAGGGCCAGATGCGGTAGCTCATACCTGTAATCCCAGCACTTTGGGAGCCCGAGGCAGGTGGATCACCTGAGGTCAGGAGTTCAAGACCAGCGTGACCAACATGGTGAAACCCTGTCTCTATTAAAAATATAAAATAAGCCAGGCATGGTGGTGCATGCCTGTAATCCCAGCTATTTGGGAGGCTGCGGCAGGAGGACTGCTTGAACCCAGGAGATACAGGTTGCAATGAGCTAAGATCACGCCATTGCACTCCAGCCTGGGCAACAAGAGTGAAACTCTGTCTCAAAAAAAGAAAAGAAAAGAAAAGAGGAGAGGGGAGGAGAGGGGAGGGGAGGGGAGGGGAGAGGAGGGGAGAGGAGGGGAGGGGAGAGGAGAGGAGAGGAGAGGAGAAAAGATAAGATCAGGCTGGGTACAGAGGCGCATGCCTGTCCCAGCACTTTGGGAGGCCAAGGCAAGAGGATCACATGAGACCAGGAATTCAAGACCAGCCTGACTAGTATAGTAAGACTCCAACTTTTAAAAATTGCCAAAAATAGTAGGGTGTGATGGCATGCACCTGTGGTCCCAGCTACTCAGGAGGCTGAGGCAGGAGGATCACTTGAGCCCAGGAGGTTGAGGCTGCAGTAAGCCATGATGGCCCTGCTGTACACTCCAACCTGGGTGACAGAGCAAGACCCTGTCCCCTACCAAAAAAAAGAAAAAAAAAAAGTGTGATGGAAGAACAAGGTCAGAAGAAGAAAAAAGAAGAAAAAAACCAGGACAATGAAATGATATGAAAACAATAAACATGACTCTAACTCCTGTCTACAAAAACAAACAAAACCAACCAACCAAACAAGCAAACCTTAATAGTATAAGAAACACAAAAGTAAATACCAGAATAAGCAATTAGAGGAAAATTAGCTTACAAGAGAAAATTAACTATATATTAATTATATTATGGCATTTGTTACAGAGCCTGGAAGTAAATTCATGAAATAATGAGGTTCGAGTAATTTATATTTTCTTCCTTTTGCTTTTTCAAATTTTGTCAGGTGAGTACGTATGGCTTTTGTAAGATGCTATTTTAGAAAGAACAGGAAGTAGCCGGCTGGGCGCAGTGGCTCACGCCTATAATCCCAACACTTGGGAGGCCGAGGCGGGTGGATCACGAGGTCAGGAGATCAAAACCATCCTGGCTAACATGGTGAAACCCCGTCTCTACTAAAAATACAAAAAATTAGCCGGGCATGGTGGCAGGCGCCTGTAGTCCCAGCTACTCGGGAGGCTGAGGCAGGAGAATGGCGTGAACCCGGGAGGCAGAGCTTGCAGTGAACAGAGATCGTGCCACTGCACTACAGCCTGGGCGATAGAGCGAGACTCCGTCTCAAAAAAAAAAAAAAAAAAAAAGAAAGAAAGAACAGAAAGCAAACATTGATCTTTCCTGAATGTTCTGGAGCTATGGCTCAAGAACTCACAAGAAGTCTGGTAGTTAGGAGCAACATTCACCAAATGTTTATGATGTGCTGGAATAAGAAGCTTCCATTCACTATAGTCCTTAACCTGGAAAACCACAGCATGAGGTAGCTAAGGAGCGCAACTGTTCCCATTTCACAGGTGAGAAAACTGCGGGTTTAGAAGGTTAACGCATTGGCCAAGGTTACCTCACTTGTAATTGGTGTAGTAGAATTAAAAGGCAGTCTCTAAACTCAGAGCCCACTTTGTGAACCACATTACCTGTGTTTCTCACACATACCTGATAAGAATCACCTTGAGCACTGGTGAAAAAATCATATTCCCCCTATGCCTTCCACCAGAGATCCTGGGAATCTGCATGTTTAACAGGCATCCCAGAAATTCTTTTCTCTCCCTCCTTTTGTTTCCTTTTCTTTCCCTCCCCTCAGATCACTCTGGTACATACCAGCAATTCTTACCAGGTGCAGCTTGAGAAACTCTGCCCACCCTTGACTGCCACTCAAACTTTTTATTTAGGATGAAGCCTATTACTACATATAAACTGGCTCTCATTGCAAGATGAGCTATTTAAATGACAGATAACTGCACTCCGAAACAAGCACAAACAAAACCTAGACAATCTATGGTTGAAGCTACTCTTGGCTTTCCAGAGAGAGACAGAAATGGTCACTTTATAACATAAATCAGGAAAGATTTTTGTGTTGAGGCTGCCATAGTTCTTGAATTTCTCCAGCCCCGACAGTTGCTCTGAGAGTCATATTTTCCCCAGCCAGAACTCAGTGGTGGGGAAAGGAGCAGGGCAATATGTTGAGTGACCACCCTATTTGATTGCTCTCCTTTTTTAAAATATGAGAAAAGGAGACAGAATTTCACATTCCTAAATCAGAGCTTTCCTAGCTCTTAATAATCAATTATTATCAATTATTTGGATTAGTATTTCATATATCCATATATACTGGAAATGTTGGTGCCCAAGGCAAATTGGAGAATTCATGTCCCTCCTAAAGGCATTCAAAGTATTTTTTAAAACCTCTGCAGATCAAACAAAATCTATCTGTGGGTTGAATCTGGCCTTCTAACTACAGTTTGCAATTTCTCTGGCCTCGATTTTTCATGTTTCTTTTTTCACAAATATATACATTTATCATATAAAATATATATTTATATATTTCAGGAAGGAGGAGCAAATGTTGAATAAAAAATATCTGACGATAAATGAGTTGGTATCTGTCAAGCAGGCTCTTTGAAAAAGGAGACTCAGCCAGGCATGTCTGTAATCCCAGGACTTTCGGAGGCCGAGGTGGGTGGATCACTTGAGGCCAGGAGTTCAAGACCAGCCTGGCCAACACGGCAAAAACCCATCTCTACCAAAAATACAAAAATTAGCTGGGTGTGATGGAGCACGCTTGTAATCCCAGCTACTTGGGAAGCTGAGGCATAAGAATCGCTTGCAACCCAGGAGGCAGAGGTTGCAGTGAGCCAAGATTGCACCACTGCACTCCAGCCTGGGAGTCAGAGAGAGACCCTGTCTCAAAAACACAAAAAAGAAAGAAAAGAAAACAGAGACTCCCGGATTGGGAATAACCTAGCAATTGAAATACAAAGCCAGGGAAACTTAAGGAATTTACTTGCACTTCAATTACCTAATATTAACCATCAATATGCAAATATCGTATGTCAGAACCCTAGTGGAGCTATGATTCACAACCTTTCTTCTATTCCAACATAGCTGAGAAAGACATCACAATCTGTAGTTTCCTAAAGCCAAGATGCTCAGGGCAGAAGGAGGCGGGGGCCCCACGGCAGGTGGTAAGAACTGCTGATTTAGAACATAAGGACCGTATGTTACCCCAAGCTGTGTTTGCTCTCATGCCAATTGCTTGCCAGATGAACTGTACACACATTCCATTTATATGGATGACGTGTAACAGGACAATATACAGAATTCCATGCTTGAGCTTTTTCAGGCTGTCACCTCATGGGCTCTACCTCTATCTTTGCCCCAGTCTTGAGCAGAAATAGTTCACTTCTGAGTCTGGATAGGCCATAGAGATCTACCATAAAATAGCAGAATACCATGAACTTTTATAATCTGAACATTTTAAAGGCCAAGCATTCTAACTGCAGGTGGAAAAACTTAAAAATTTTTTAAATTTAATCAAAAAATTTTTTTTTCTTTTCTTTTTCTTTTTTCTTTTTTTTTTTTTTTTTTTGAGACGGAGTCTCGCTCTGTCGCCCAGGCTGGAGTGCAGTGGCGCAATCTCGGCTCACTGCAAGCTCCGCCTCCCGGGTTCACGCCATTCTCCTGCCTCAGCCTCTCCGAGTAGCTGGGACTACAGGCACCCGCCACCACGCCCGGCTAACTTTTTGTATTTTTAGTAGAGACGGGGTTTCACCGTGGTCTCGATCTCCTGATCTCGTGACCCACCCGCCTCGGCCTCCCAAAGTGCTGGGATTACAAGCGTGAGCCACCGCGCCCGGCCTGCAGCACAAAGAAAAGTTATGGCTGATATTAAGAAATAAACTAGATTAACACAAGAGTAGTTCTACAAGGGAATGCATTAGGAGGAGCATATACTTTATCTGGGTAACCCTAGCATCTTTCTATTTTTATAAGCGACCTCTAAAGCAAGAGGTGAGAAACCTATCAATTTTATAGTTGAGAGAAATAAGCCTCACCAAACAGACTCTACTATGCCCTTGAAATAGGTTTTAGAATGCTCCTGAATGTTGTATCAAACAGAACTATGGATGGAAAACTTAAAACTTATATTCACTAAAATATTATGTGGAGCATAATCCTATTTTTATAAAAAATGTGGGCCGGGAGCTCATGCCTGTAATCCCAGCACTTTGGAGGTCTAGGCAGATGAATCGCTTGAGGCCAAGAATTTGAGACCAGCCTAGCAACATAGCTAGACCCTGTCTCTACAAAAAAAATTAAAAGATGAGCTGGACACAGTGGTGTGTACGTATAGTCCCACCTCCTTGGGATTGCTTGAGCACAGGTATTCGAAGTTGCAGTGAGCTATGATCACACCACCGCAGTCTAGCTAGCTTGAGCAACAAAGTGAAACCCCCTATCTTTTGGGGAAAAAAAAAAGTGTATATTAGCAAGAAATAAAAAAATGTATAAATAAAAGTGCATGCATAGGTTTTATATATAAACCTATGTATGTATATATACTAAGCATTTACATATTTAGAGAGAGGAAGAGGAGGAGCAGGTTCAAAATCTTAACAGTAGAGGAATTATGGTTGATTTTCATCTTTTTTTGTTACCTTTATTTTCCAAGTTGTTTACAATAAACACAAATTGCCTTTGAATGAGGAGGAGGGATATGATATCCTGGAAAAATACTTAAAATATAACAATAGGTGAATAAAACAGGCTACAAAACAAAAATAAAATATTTTTACTACTTTTAGAAATATTATGCATAAAGAGGCTGGCTGCGGTGGCTCCCGCCTGTAATCCCAGCACTTTAGGAGGCCAAGGTGGGCGGATCACGAGGTCAGGAGTTCGAGACCAGCCTGGCCAATATGGTGAAACCCCGTCTCTACTAAAAATACAAAAACTTAGCCAGGTGTGGTAACACATGCCTGTAGTCCCAACTACTCGGGAGGCTGAGGCAGAAGAATCGCTTGAACCCAGGAGGTAGAGGTAGAGTGAGCCGAGATTGTGCCACTGCACTCCAGCCTGGGCGACAGAGCAAGACTCTTGCTCCAAAAAAAAAAAGAAAGAAAGAAAAAGAAAAGAAATATTATGCATAAACAAACCTAGAAGAAAATACGGCCAAATCAACATTTAAAAATTTTGTTGCATGTTATTTCCTTATCAAGTTACTTTCCAGTGACGAGTCTAATTGGCAAAGATAAGGCATGCTCCTGGGGAAGAAGTCAGATGAAAACATCTAGTTTTGCTTTCCTCTTGTTATATGAATCTCAATCTCATGCTGAGAACAGATGGAAAAAAAAAAAAAATTGGCACAGAATGCAACTACGGCAGTACAAATATGGTGGTCAGCAGGAAATACATTATTCTTAATTTCGACCTTTTCCTGGAAACAGTGCCTGGAGTGTTATGGAGTAAAAATGGGTGAACAGGTGTAGGAGGATTTTATTTTTGGCAAGGGCTGAAGGCAAAGGAGAAAAAATAGTTTGATTTAAGGAGCCTACTTAATTCTAGAAAAGAAATAAAACAGACTGGGAACACATTGAATAATTTTATATTTCTGCAAATGTTTATATTTTTTGGAAAGGCTATCAATAATATGATATTTTTCTTTTCTTTTTCTTTTTTTTGAGACAGGGCCTCATTCTGTTGCCTAGGCTGGAGTGCAGTGGCACAAACACAGCTCACTGCAGCCCCAAACTCCTGGACTCAAGTGATTTTCCTGCCTCAGCCTCCCATGTAGCTGGACCCACAGGCGCGCACCATCATGCCTGGCTAATTAATTTATTTTATTGTTGAGACAGGGTCTTGCCATGTTGCCTAGGCTGATCTCCTGGGCTCAAGTCATCTCATGTCTTGGCCTCCCAAAGTGCTGGGATTACAGGCATGAGCCACCACACCCAGCCATACAATACTTTTTATTTAGATACCAAAAGTCTTCTTAGAACTCTAAACTCAAAATAAACGTGCCATTCTCATGATATGCTAAAAGGAGGTAATAATCATTTCTGGGGAAACAGCATGTGTTATCAGAAATAATATTATTTTGTATAACTTCTCTTGCTTTGGCTTCATTGATTTTTAGAGCAGCATCGTCATGTTCTCATAAGCTTTTAAGTATTCTACCCAAGAATCTGCTTCTGAGAGGTTTAAAGTACCCATGTTGTTTTTCTTTATTAAGGATATGTACTAATGCTACACATGAAGCCAAGGAAGGCAAAGAGGCCCTCCCCAAT
Organism: Hylobates moloch; assembly: GCF_009828535.3. Lineage (NCBI taxonomy): Eukaryota > Metazoa > Chordata > Mammalia > Primates > Hylobatidae > Hylobates > Hylobates moloch. Next base: position 20,577,534 of record NW_026652287.1, on the reverse strand, counting down.
CTGTCAGTATATTTTTATCTAACAAGTTTTAGTGTTCTTGGATAAATTCATTTTTCTAATCTTCAAAGAATCAAATATCTTTATAGTGTCCCTCAAGTGAGTAAGACTTTATTTCATCATAAGAAAAAATAATACAATTTTAAAAGCTTAAGGTTGCCAGCAAGACACACCCTCAATGTTCATTCTCCACATACAGCTTGCTCTGATTTATGGTGCCAGTACTTTTGGCCACACAACACACTACCCTTTGTTCTCCTGGTTACTGGTGTCAGTGACAGGGCTATGTCAACTCTTTGGCTAATGTGGCTAGCTCAGTAGATTAGAACCAAATGCAAGTATGGCTCAATTTAAATTAAGGGCCTGTTAGTCTCCCTAAGAAAGAGCTTAATTCCATGTCAGAAATCTACTGGAGTGTGAATGGCAGCATACATCATCACCTTCATTCAAAATGTGTGGTCAGCTTGGTCACCGGCCACCTCGTTTCATATTCTACAGAGGAAGACATCAGTTTGGTTTGGGTAAGGGTTTATTTCCCATATCTTGCAGATCTGAAGATCTGTACCTAGCTTTCTGTGTAGGTATATCAAATAGCCAGCCCCTGCACTCCCCTCCTGACTTGCTTTATTAATGTTTTCAAAGAATTCAAATCTCTTGCTGCCAAATAGAAGCTTACTGTAAGATGAGCAGTCCCTGTGCACAAAGGAGACAAGGAGACCAGCCTCATGGTCACGTCAGAAGTGGTGGTTTGGCACTATCATCTCTAACCAAATGTGCAGGGCAGGGCAGGTTTGCATCTGCCAGGACATAGATAAGGGAGTATGGCTGGCCTTCCTTCTCCTATCTCAAAATATGGCTCATAACAGCATGGAGATGTTCTCTAGGTAACCAATTTAAATAATCTTTTAATAGTAGAAAACCAGGCCAGTGGTTTAGGAAACAAGTCTGTTTAAGCAAGTATTCCAACAAAGACAAATCTATAAATTTCCAGGTCTGTCTATAAACGATTCATAGTGGCTAGATAAATATCATGCTTTAATAAATACAAATTTCTAGGCAAGGGGTAAAAGTGAAAGGTGTTAATTTAGTGTGTTTAGTTGTCTTCTTGCACTAAAGCTACAGATAAATCATGGAAGATCATAAATGACTATTTTTACTTTTTTTATGCTATACTGACTGACATAAAGATTTTACTACCAAGGATGGCATAAGTACCTACTTAGTAACGTAGCCTAATAGATAAAATTACTGTTGGCATGTTTAAAAGGCAAAAATTCTAACCCAAAGTATCTCAGTCATCTCAGTCACTAATCTTTCTGTTATTCAGTTTCTTAATCTTTAAAACAAAGACAGAATGAATATGGCCTACCATGTCCCTTCACTTTCCTGTTTTGGTGTTTTCATTCAATTTAACAGATATTCAGCAAAACTATCACACTACGGGTAGTGAGAAGGCTGAGGAGCTCTCATATAAATGCATATGCAGTTATAGGGAAACTAATAACTTTTCCTATTAAGAAGCTTTTGCTTTTAATTTTAATTTTTTTTAATTTTTTTGAGACAGGGTCTGCTCTTGCACATAAGAATTTTTCAATTAGATGAAGAAAATACCTATGGTGGCGAGGAGGGGACATCAGAAGAATATGAGTTAGGGTAGCTGTTCTCAACCCTGGCTGAATATTAGAATTGTTTTGAGAGCTTTTAAACGAGACTAATGAGTTAGTCTCATCCCAGTCTGGTTACCTTAGAATATCTGTGGATGGAGCATCTTTTTTTTTTTGAGACAGAGTCTTGCTCTTGTTGCCCAGGCTGGAGTGCTGTAGCACGATCTCGGCTCATTGCAACCTCTGCCTCCTAGGCTCAAGCGATTCTCCTGCCTCAGCCTCCTGGCTAGCTGGGATTACAGGTGCCTGCCACCACGCCCAGCTAATTTTTATATTTTTAGTAGAGACAGGGTTTCACCATGTTGGCCAGGCTGGTCTCAAACTCCTGACCTCAGGTGATCCGCCCACCTCAGCCTCCCAAAGACATCATTTTTTTCCCTTTTTTTTTTTTTTTTGAGACAAGGTCTTGCTGTGTTGCCCACGCTGAAGTACGGTGGTGCCATCACAGCTCACTGCAGCCTCAACCTCCTGGGCTCAAGCAATCCTCCCACCTCAGCCTCCCAAGTAGCTGAGACCACAACTACATGCCACAATGCCCAGCTAGTTTTTTGATTTTTTGTAGAGACAGAGTCTCGCTATGTTGCCAGGGCTGGTCTTGAACTCCAGGGCTCAAGCTATGCTCTTGCCTCGACCTCCCAAAGTGCTGGGGTTGCAGGCATGAGACACCACAACCAGCTCAACATAACTGTTTTAAACTAAGACAACAATCAATCTGGCTTGTGATGAGACCTTGTCTGTAATGAAGAAGACTTCAGACTTCCTATAAGTCAGTTGCCAAAAGGCTAGAAGCATCATTGATTTCCTGTTAGCAAACATCCATAACAAAACTAAGTCCTTGCTTTACCTACCCCAGACCAAAACAGAACATCAACTCTATGGAAACCAGCAGAAGAATTTCATAAGAACCAAGGAGCTGACTGACAGCCACCTGACTGGCAGCCACCATTACCAGGTTAAAACTATGTCTGATGACATTTCTTGACAGCTCTGCAGTTCCAAGAATGAGCACATGGCTTCATTACAATCAAGGGGCAACTTAAAGAACAGGTGAGGGATTCTTTCTAAGTATCTTTCTAGGCTAGTGGATATTTATCAAACCTGTCTTATTTCCCTAAATTCTAAACATGCTCTGAGAGAAAAGGCTCTAAAATTATTAACCCATGTACAGACTATTTTGTTTTTGTCATTCCTCTTATAGAAGAACATATATTACTAAAAAAAGTCAGCTTCGTATTGTCTTTTATATTTTGTAAAATGTGGCTCTTTCCAGAGTTTCAACAATGACTGGTTGAATAGAGATGAGTTATTTTAAGAAACTACAGGCCGGGCGCGGTGGCTCATGCCTGTATTCCCAGACTTTGGGAGAACAAGGAGGGTGGATCACAAGGTCAGGAGTTCGATACCAGTCTGGCCAACATGGTAAACCCCATCTCTACTAAAAATACAAAATTAGCTGAGTGTGGTGGGAAACTACAACCAGATCCTTTCATGCATCAAAGAAAAACCCAAAATAAGTTCTAAACTTCAGCTTTAAAAAGTTAGGCTAGAAGAATCATTTCCTGTCCTCCTAAGAATCCACTTGCTTGCTGAAAATATTATAGAAATAGAACTTTATTAATGTGAAGGGTAATTTTAATCTCATCAGTTAACATTTGCCAAAATGGAATATGTGCTCGACAGGATTAATAATAGTGGTTTTTAGCCAGCACAGTGGTGCATGCCTGTTGCCCAGCTACTCAGGAGGCAGACGTAGGACGGTCGCTTGAGCCCAGGAGTTCAAGGCCAGTCTGGGTAACACAGCAAGAACCTACCTCTAAGAATAATAATAATAATAATAATACATTTTTATTTTTTATTTTGATTTTTTTGAGATAGGGTCTCGCTCTGTTGTCCAGGCTGGAATGCAGTGGTGTGAACGCAGCTCACCGCAGCCACGACCTACCAGGCTCAAGCAATCCTCCCACCTCAGCCTCTTGAGTAGTCACATACCACCATGACCAGCTAATTTTTTAATTTTTTGTAAAAGCAGGATCTCGCCATGTTGCCAAGACTGGTCTTGACCTCCTAGGCTCAAGCATCCTCCTGCCTAGGGCTCCCAAAGTGCTGGGATTACAGGGGTGACCTATCACCCAATAGTGGCTTTTTTTAATCCATTGGTTTGAAATTCTTCACCCTGGCTCCTAAAAGAGACAGAAAGAGGGAAAAACCTGGGTATGTTATTCAGAATGCTTCTATTAAAACCAAGGAGCAGCCAGTAGTTTGAGACTAGTCTGAGCAAACATGGTGAAACCTCGTCTCTACAAAAGATATAAAATTAGCTGGGTGTGGTTGTACACACCTATAGTCCCAGCTGCTTGAGAGGCTGAGGGAAGAGGATTGCATGAGCCCAGGAGGCAGACATTGCAGTGGGCCAAGATTGTGCCATTGCACACCAGCCTGGACAACAGAGCAGACTGTCTCAAAAAAACACAACAACACACACACACACAAGCACACACACACACATACACACAGCAACACTTCAAATCTCAAATTATTTTGGGTCACCACTACAAAATTATATTCTCAACCATGGTCTATGCTGGTTATTCCAATCCTAGTTCAATTTCAAATCATCATAAATATCAAGAATTCGAGCCTTTGTACAAATAAAAACTAGACTCAAAACAAAGATGAGTGCTGCCCTACAGGTCAAATATTTATTCTATGCTATATTTAAATAAGCATAAGGTTAAGGGTTTGCCAAATGGGATTTTAATTTTTTTTTTTTTTTTGAGATGGAGTCTTGCTGGGTCGCCCAGGCTGGAGTGCGATGGCGCTATCTCGGCTCACTGCAACCTCCGCCTCCTGGGTTCAAGCCATTCTCCTGCCTCAGCCTCCAGAGTAGCTGGGATTTAGGCGCGTGCCACCAGGCCCAGCTAATTTTTGTATTTTTTTAGTAGAGACAGGGTTTGTATTTTTTAGTACAGACAGGGTTTGTATTTTTTAGTAGAGACAGGGTTTCGCCATGTTGGCCAGGCTAGTCTCAGAACTCCTGACTTCAGGCCTGCCTTGGCCTCCCAGAGTGCTGGGATAACAGGCGTGAGCCACCGCACCGGCCGCCAAATGGGATTCAAAAAAAAAAAAAAAAAAATGTGGGCCAGGCACAGTGGCCGACGCCTGTAATCCCAGCTAATCGGGAGGCTGAGGCAGGAGAATGGCTTGAACCCGGAAGGCGGAGGTTGCAGTAGGCTGATACAGCGCCACTGCACTCCAGCCTGGGCGACCAAGCGAGAGACTCTGTCTCAAAAATAAAAATAAAGGCCAGGCACGGTGGCTCACACCTTTAATCCCAGCACTTTGGGATTTCGACGCGGGCAGATCACCTGAGGTCGGGAGTTCCAGACCAACATGGAGAAACCCCGTGTCTACTAAAAATACAAAAATTAGCCGGGCGTGGTGGCACATGCATGCCTGTGATCCCAGCTGCTTGGGAGGCTGAGGCAGGAGAATCGCTTGAGCCCGGGAGGCGGAGGTTGCAGTGAGCGGAGGTCGCACCACTGCACTCCGGCCTGGGAGACAGCAAGACTTCGTCTCAAAAAACAATAAAAATAAAAATAAAAATAAAATTAAATGTGCCATTCTATTTCATTATATAAAGATGTATTGAATCACATTGTGTGGATGATATCACAGATGCGAATATTAGGAAGCAAAAAGCAATCCCTTCACCTTTCTTAATACTCAAATAATTTTTTTAATTTGCCAAAATGAAATCTAATAAGTCAAAGGGATCTTATTTCTAAGGACTCTTGGATTATAAACAGAATTTCTAATGGGGTGATATCTGGGGAAAGTCACTTGGCTCAGTCACTGACCTTCCTTTATCCTTAAATTCAGAGTGGCAATTTCATGACCCTGAATAGTACAAAAAATTTGTCCCTCAAACGTATAAGCACCATATGAAGCTAATAGCCTTTGAAGGTCTATATTTACTGTGTCATAGATAAGCTCAACTACAATTCGATTTGATTAAAAAATCAGTACAGTGCTACTCTAATCCAAAAAATATCAAATGATTGCTAAAAATAAAGGGGATATTGTAAATGGCATAAATTGCATCAAAATGGGAATGAACACTAAATAATTACAACTATATACATTCTAAAAACTAATGACAGGCTGGGCGCGGTGGCTCACGCCTGTAATCCCAGCACTTTGGGAGGCCGAGGCGGGTGAATCACGAGGTCAGGAGCTCGAGACCATCCTGGCTAACAGGGTGAAACCCCGTCTCTACTAAAAATACAAAAAATTAGCCGGGCACGGTGGCAGGCGCCTGTAGTCCCAGCTACTGGAGAGGCTGAGGCAGGCAGAGCTTGCAGTGAGCCGAGATGGCGTCACTGCACTCCAGCCTGGGTGACAGAGTGAGACTCCATCTCAGAAAAAAAATAAATAAATAAAAATAAAAAATAAATAAATAAATAAAAACTAATGACAAAAGAAAGCTGAAAAATCCCTAGTACTTCTCATTAGATCTTTTCCTTCTCACTCTCCTTCTGGTGTGTGTGGGTTTTTTTTGTTTTTTGTTTTTTGTTTTTAGAAAGACAGGGTTGGGCTATCACCCAGGGTAGAGTGCAGTAGCATGATCTTGGCTCACTGCAACCTCCATTTCCCAGGCTCAAACCATCCATCCACCTCAGCCTCCCAAGTAGCTGGGACTACACGCATGCACCACCATGCCCAGCTGATTTTTGTATTTTGGTAGAGACAGGGTTTTGCCATGTTGCCTAGGCTGGTCTCAAACTCCTAGGCTCAAGTGATCCTCCCACCTCGGCCTCCCAAAGTGTTAGAAGGCATGAGCCACCACATCAGGCCCCTTTCCTTTTCTTAACCAAGAAGGTAACATATAAAAACTGCCATGATATATTCAAACACTTATGGATAGGGCTAGCTACCAAAAAGTTTAAGGTTCTTCTGACCTTTTAGGCTTCCTGATTAAAAAGAATTATAAAAAGTTCCTTCAACCTTACTGAGCTAGGGGTTTAGGCACTAGAAGTCTCTAAATGTTTACTCTCTGTTTTCGTACTTATCTTGTCATTACAGTAACAGACAGTTCATGGTATGTGGACCATACTTTGAGAGGCATTATTCTGTACGTAACATGCTTTATTTTCCAGAGTAATTTTAAAAGCCTCCAAGTTCACAGTAATGACCACAATAGACCAAAGTAACTCAGTGTTTTCTGAAAAAAAGCAGGACTAAATGATTTCAAGATCCTTTTCAGCCCCACAAGTGCTATGATCCTAAAGCTAAAGATGTGATTTGACGGGTAAGTAAAACGCTCATTGCCTAATGAGAGGCATTTTTGTCACACCAACAGAGTAGCTAAAAGAGGAAAAGTCATAATAAAAAAAAAAGCGGGGGGGGGGGAATAAGCTCAGAGAAGAGAAAGAATTTAACTGTGAAGTAGACACGGACAGTGAGGAGATGTAGCTCAGTAAGACAGATAAAACGCCAATAGGCTGAGCAACATGGTGAAACCCCATCTGCCCAGCTACTGGGTGGGGGGCTAAGGTAGGAAGATAGCTTGAGTCTGGGAGGTTGAGGCTGCAGTGAGCTGTGATGATAAGGAGGGAGGGAGGAGGGATAGAGAAAACAAACAAACTAACTACTACAGCAGTTACTTCCAAACACTCAGGGTAGGAGATGCAGCTCTCACAAATTAGTCTCTGAAAATTGGCCATTTTAATAATTAAGTCTAAGTCATGAAAGGTTAAAATATCTTTAAGAACCTTGTTTACCAAAGCAAAGAAGTATGTAATACATAAAAGACTTATACCAAAAAGATTACATAGCATTCAAAAAAGACTCCTAGATTCACTATTTCAGAATCTTTATTATACAGTATTAGTTTTATGTTACTTACAAAATGCTAATGTATGGTATGAATGGCATTAATCCAATTCTAGGCTTCTAGTAGGAGCTCAATAAACTGCTACTACCATGTATTTTATTCTTTAACTGCAGAAGCCTCCGTGTTTTCATATCTAAAAGATAATTCTGGCCAGGCCCAGTGGCTCACACCTGTCATCCCAGCACTTTGGGAGGCCGAGGCAAGCGGATCACTTGAGGTGAGGAGTTTGAGACCAGCCTGGCCAACATGGTGAAACCCTGTCTCTACTAAAAATACAAAAATTAGCTGGACATGGTGGCAGGCACCTGTAATCCCAGCTATTCCAGAGGTTGACACACAAGAAGTTGCTTGAACCTGGGAGGCGTAGGTTGCAATGAGCCAACATCACGCCACTGCACTTCAGCCTGGTGATAGAGCAAGATTCTGTCTCAAAAAAATAATAATAATAATAATTCCTATTGTATCTATCCTACAGGTTTATTTTTAAGGGAACAAAATAATGTCGTCAGTTAAAATATGATTCATCCATAAAATAAAATATTATAACCTATTAAAAAGTATTAAGAGCTGGGCGCAGTGGCACACACCTGTAATCCCAGCTATTCAGGAGCCCAAGGCAGGGGGATCACTTCAGCCCAGGAGTTCAAGACCAGTTTGAACAACATAGTAAAACCTCATTTCAAAAAGAAAAAAAAGCAAAAAAAGCATGTAAATTTTGTTATGAATATGAAAAATATCCTTACACATATTGTTTAGTATAAGGTACAAATAGCATATATAGTATGATCTCAATGACAGAGTATTATTCGGGGGTAGTAATAAATGTGCCTATCTGTCTATGACCATAGACAGATTATGAGCAAAGAAAGGAGGATTAAACTAACATTTTGAATCATAATTGATGACACCAAAAAGATTCATTCAAAACATGTATCAAGAAAATTTAGAGGAGATACTGTTTCTCAGTTGTAAATAATGCCAGAAAAACTCATAAGGCTACAAGAGACAGAGATCCAAAGCTACATTTGCTAAAAAGAAATTTATGTCACCGTCAACATAGTAAGAAAGACGCTTACTCTCAACAAACATACATTCTACATCCTGTAGTACAAGAATTGCCGACCGGGCGCGGTGGCTCACGCCTATAATCCCAGCACTTTGGAAGGCCGAGGCGGGTAGATCACGAGGTCAGGAGATCACAGTGAAACCCCGTCTCTACTAAAAATACAAAACAATTAGCCAGGCGTGGTGGCGGGCGCCTGTAGTCCCAGCTGCTACGGAGGCTGAGGCAGGAGAATGGCGTGAACCCGGGAGGCGGAGGTTGCAATGAGCCGAGATGGTCCACTGCACTCCTGCACTCCAGCCTGGGCAACAGAGCGAGACTCTGTCTCAAAAAAACAAAAAAAAAAAACAAAAAAAAAAAACTGCCACTCAGGTGTGGACCTGGGCCCTCAGCATCATCAGCATTACCTGGGACCTAGTTAGACATGCAGAATCTTCTCTACCATGTGAATCATGCTTTTTTTTTTTTTAAAGGAATAATACAAACAAACAAAAAAGAAATGCCAAAAAAAAAATTGCAAACTCTCAGGACTGCCCCCCTCCCCAGCAACCACTACATCAGACTCTGTGTCTACATATTACTTTATTTTATTATGCATTTTATTTTTGAGACGGAGTCTCACTCTGTCGCCCACACTGGAGTGCAGGGGAGTGATCTCAGCTCATTGCAACCTCTGCCTCCCGGATTCAAACGATTCTTGTGCCTCAGCTTCTCAGTAGCTGGGATTACCGGTGCCAGCCAGTATGCCCGGCTACTTTTTGTATTTTTAGTAGAGATGGGGTTTCACCATTTTGGCCAGGCTGGTCTTCAACTTCTGGCCTCCAGTAATCCACTCACCTTGGCCTCCCAAAGTGCTGGGATTACAGGCGTGAGCCACCGCGCCTGGCCTACATTTTTTTTTTTTATTATAGACAAGATCTCTGTCATCAGGCTGGAGTGCAGCAGCACGATCATAGCTCACTGCAAACTTGAACTTCTGGGCTCAACTGATCCTCCTGCCTCAGCTTCCCAAAGTGCTGAGACTACAGGCATAAGCTACCATGACCAGCCTTACTGTACATTTTAACAAAACCTCCAGGTGGTACGCACATTAAAGTTTAAGAAGAGCTGCTACAAAGCCCAAAGAGAATTAAGAGGGCGGAACACGCACAGGTGCAACAATTGACTTTTCCCAATTGATGCAACAGAGGTATCTTCTGGTTTGGATGACAATCACATGGACAAGAAGTTACAATGATCTTTCCTCTATTTTCTGGAAAGTATCTTTCTTGCTAACTAGAAGAAAGCTAGAGTATTTCTAGAAAGTATCTAGGTATAGGTTTAAACACCTAAAAGTAGCAAAATAGTCAGGGGCAGTAGCATGCACCTATAGTCCCAGCTACTTGGGAGTCTGGGGCAGGAGGATCGTTTGAGGCCAGGAGTCTGGGGCTGCAGTGTGCCATGATTGTACCTGTGAATAGCCACTGCACTCTAGCCTGGGCAACAGAGTGAGACCCTGTCTCTAAGTAAATAAATGAATAAAATTTATAAAGTAGCAAAATACTATTCTTACCATGCACAAATTTTTCCATCATCAAAGAAGTTATATATCAAAAGGGTTTCCATTGGAAGCATCCATCATCCCAAGAATAAAGTGTTCCTCGAGGGGCAATTCTCAAGAACTAAGTACCTTGATCTTATATCTCCAACAAAGTGAAAAAAATAAAACAGAAATATAGGGAAAAGAAAGTATTAAAATATATACGAGAAAATGTATCATTAAGATGCCCTGTTGCAAAAATGTTTTAAATTCAGTCTGGGGAAATAAATTATACCTGGTCCCATATGTCTCTAGCAAAAATAACCAACAACATTATTTCCGTTAAAGGTAAGATTGGCCGGGGGCGGTGGCTCACACCTATAATTCCAGCACTTTGGGAGGCCAAGGCAGGTGGATCACCTGAGGTCAGGAGGTCGAGACCAGCCTGGCCAACATGGTGAAACCCCGTTTCTACTAAAAATATAAAAATTAGCCAGGCGTGGTGGTGCATGCCTGTAATCCCAGCTACTTGGGAGGCTGAAGCAGGAGAATCACTTGAACTCAGGAGGCAGAGATTGCAGTGAGCTGAGATCGTGCCATTGCACTCCAGCCTGGTGAACAAGAGAGAAACTCTGTCTCAAAAAAAAAAAAAAAGATAACAGTATTATTATTCAACTACATGAATAAAGAGAAGGATCTAATTTTTTCCATCTTTAAAAAACCTGAAGGATAATGTCTGTTCATCCACGACAATACACGATTTTAGAATGCAACACACCAACAAAAACTTGAGGGACCCAATACTTGAATTATAACAGGTGTTTTAACCACAAAGCTCTTCTCCCATCCATATTTTCTTCATTATTGTATGTCATATGTCAGTTGCTATTCTGGTTGTGTTACCCCATTTATCTCATTTAGTCTTCTTTTTTTTTTTTTTTTTTTTGAGACGGAGTCTTGCTCTGTTGCCCAGGCTGGAGTGCAGTGGTGCAATCTCGGCTCACTGCAAGCTTCGCCTCCTTTACCTTTTTTTTTTTTTGAGACAGTCTCACTCTGTCATCCAGGCTTGAGTGCAGTGGTGCAATCACAGCTCACCCCAGCCTCAACCTCTAGGCTCAAGCAATCCTCCCACCTCAGCCTCCCAAGTAGTTGGGACTACAGGTGCATGACACCACACCTGGCTAATTTTCTAATTTTATTTTTGTAGAGATAGGGTCTCACTACATTGCCCAGGCTTGTTTTGCATTCCTGGGGTCAAGCAATCCTCCCACCTCAGCCTTCCAAATGCTAAGATTACAGGTGTGAGTCACCACACCCGGCCCTTATTTACCCTTGAAGGGGGGCATTTTATAACCAAGAAATTGAAATTCTGATAGGTGGTAGAGCTGAACTAACAGCTGGCGAGATGTGTCAATGCCAAAGCCTACAGTCTTAACCACTAGGCTCACTCTGTGTTCACAAGGATCCCCTGAAGGACCCTGCATTTTGAAGTCCCAGGTTATTTGTCACTGACTCCATATACCATCCTCCTTTAAATCCCACAGGGCACAATATTCTGTATGGCCCTGCATGTTAACATGTATTCCAAAAACAACAAAAAACTCTACAATATAGTACTTTACATACATTTAAAAACCAGTCATGTGCAAGATATATACTTATTTTTTGTGTAAGTACCTGCTTAACTCCAGAAGCAGGAAGAAGGACATTGAAGCACCAAATAGAACTACTTGGGCCAGGCGCAGTGGCTCACACCTGTAATCCCAGCACTTTGGGAGGCCGAGGCAGGTTGGTCACAAGGTCAGGAGATCGAGACCATCCTGGCTAACACAGTGAAACCCCATCTCTACTAAAAATACAAAAAATTAGCCGGGCGTGGTGGCGGGCGCCTGTAGTCCCAGCTACTCGGGAGGCTGAGGCAGGAGAATGGCATGAACCCGGGAGGCAGAGCTTGCAGTGAGCCAAGTTCGTGCCACTGCACTCCAGCCTGGGCGACAGAGCGAGACTCCGTCTCAGAAAAAAAAAAAAAAAAAAAAAAAAA